>NC_046000.1:8859993-8892551 GCF_010909765.2 Amblyraja radiata | reverse complement strand
GGCTGGGGAAGAGGGGGTGGGGGGAGAGGGGAGAGGGAGCAGCCACGTAGAGCAGCGGGTCGGTCGGTGACTGACCAAGGACACGGCAGATATCCGCTCTGCCCTCTTGCTTTTCTTAGTCAGCTCTGTTTCAGGATTATAAAATCACTGACACAGCCAGGCCATCATCCTGAAGTGGATTACCTCCAGTAACCCCATATTAACCCAGTCCCCTCCCTGCCTCTACAACCCCCAACTCACAGGATTATCTGGATTTGGACACCGCACGCAGACACAACTTAGACAATAGGTGCAGGAGTAGGCCATTCGGCCCTTCGAGCCAGCACCGCCATTCAATGTGATCATCCCCAATCAGTACCCTGTTCCTGCCTTCTCCCCCATATCCCCTGACTCCGCTATCTTTAAGAGCCCTATCCAGCTCTCTCTTGAAAGTATCCAGAGAACCAGCCTCCACCGCCCTCTGAGGCAGAGAATTCCACAGACTCACCAGTGTTTCCTCGTCTCAGTTCTAAATGGCTTACCCTTATTCCTAAACTGTGTGTGTGTGGCCCCTGGTTCTGGACTCCCCCCAACATCGGGAACAAGTTTCCTGCCTCTAGCGTGTCCAAACCCTTAACAATCTTATATGTTTCAATGAGATCACCTCTCATCCTTCTAAACTCCACAGAGTGTACAAGCCCAGCCGCTCCATTCTCTCAGCATATGACAGTCCCGCCATCCCGGGAATTAACCTGGTGAACCTACGCTGGGCTCCCTCAATAGCAAGAATGCCCTTCCTCAAATTAGGGGACCAAAACTGCACACAATACTCCAGGTGTGGTCTCACTAGGGCCCTGTACAACTGCAGAAGGACCTCTTTGTTCTTTTGGATACTCTCGAAAAGATTTGATAAATAAGACTCTAAACACCGACTCTTTACCCGACTTTTATTCAAGGAAAGCCTCTACTGATTTGGATTTACAAGCGTTGCCTACAGTACGTTGTCTGGCACCAGACCTAGAGAGGAACTAATAACCAGATTATCTCGGAAGGAGACCATTCCTATCTCAAGCCGAAGGCGGACATTTTAACTTGTTGCTGGTCGCCAGGTCGGCCATTTTAATGTTGCTGGTTGCCGGGCCGCCATTTTAGTTGTCGGCACTGGTCAGTCGGGCCGCCATTTTAGGTGTCGCCGCTGGTCGGTCATCTTATTCACTGCCTCTTGTCAGCCGTTGACTGGCTGCCATTGTAGTTGTTGCTTCTGGTCAACAGGGTAACCATTTCAAATGTTGACAACGACCAATTTTAGATGTCAGTGCTCAGCAAGATGGCCATTAGTCAGCAAGGCGACCATTTTAGTTGTATTGGTCAGCAAGGTGGCCATTTTAGACATTGTCACTGGTCATCAGGGCGGCCATCGTGGTTTTCGCCGGTCAGTAGGGTGGCCATTTTAGTTGTACTCGTCAGCATGGTGGCCATTTTTGATGTTGTCACAGGTCAACAGGGCCTCCATTTTAGTTGTCACCGGTCAGCAGGGTGGCCATTTTGGTTGTCATTGGTCAGCATGGTGGCCATTTTAGGATTTTGTTCTGGTCAGCAGGGTGGCCATTTTAGGATTTTGTTCTGGTCAGCAGGGTGGCCATTTTAGGATTTTGCTCCAGTCAGCATGGTGGCCATTTTAGGATTTTGCTCCAGTCAGCAGGGTGGCCATTTTAGGATTTTGCTCCAGTCAGCATGGTGGCCATTTTAGGTTTTCGCTCTGGTCAGCGGGGCTACGTGTGGCCAAGCTGGTGAACCCCCCCCCCCCCACCCCCTCTGGAGTAGACCGTGGTGGGGGTCAGGCAGGGAGGGGTGAAAGGTTAAGCAGCTAAGGCTACAACAAGGGGTCTATTTATCCGGCATCTTCTCCACGATCGGGGCAGTGTCGGTCTGGACCGCGTTGGACGAGAGCGCAGATCGCAGCGCTTTGGCGGCCGTCCTCAGCGTGTCCACCGGCCCCTTCTCCAGGAGGTAGCCCACTGTCTCGCAGTCGGGATCGGCCAGAGCCTCCGCAGCCAGGGTTGAGATGATGAGGTACCGCATTGTTATCAGCAGGGCCAGCTTCCACAGGGGAGGGGGTGAGAGAAAGGAACAGGAGTGTACAAACTCAACACGGCACAGGAACAGGCCCTTCGGCCCACAGCATCCATGCTGAGAATAACGGCAAGTTAAACTAATCTCCTCTTCCTCCAATACCTTGGCCCTCAACACCAACAAAACCAAGGAACCGATTGTGGACTTTGGAAGGGGTAGGATGGGGACCCACAGTGGAGAGGGTCAAGAGCTTCAAATTCCTGGGCGTGCACATCTCTGAAGAGCTTTCCTGGTCCGAGAACACTAACGCAATTATCAAAAAAGCTCATCAGCGCCTCTACTTCCTGAGAAGATTACAGAGAGTCGGTTTATCAAGGAGGACTCTCTCTAACTTCTACAGGTGCACAGTAGAGAGCATGCTGACCGGTTGCATCGTGGCTTGGTTCGGCAACTTGAGCGCCCTGGAGCGGAAAAGTCTACAAAAAGTAGTAAACACTGCCCAGTCCATCATCGGCTCTGACCTTCCTTCCATCGAGGGGATTTACCGCAGTCGCTGCCTCAAAAAGGCTGGCAGCATCATCCAAGGACACACACTCATCTCCCCGCTACCTTCAGGTAGAAGGTACAGGAGCCTGAAGACAGCAACGTCCAGGTTCAGGAATAGCTACTTCCCCACAGCCATCAGGCTATTAAACTCAACTCAAACAAAACTCTGATCATTAATAGCCCATTATCTGTTTATTTGCACTTATCAGTTATCAGTTTATTTATCCATGCCTAACAGCGCCAGAGACTCTGGTTCGATTCTGACTACGGGTATTGCATCATCCACAATCAGTACCCCTTTCCTGCTTTCTCCCCATATCCCTTGATTCCGTTAACCCTATGAGCTAAATCTAACTCTCTCTTGAAAACATCCAGTGAATCGGCCTCCACCGCCTTCTGTGGCGGAGAATTCCACAGATTCACAACTCTCTGGGCGAACAAGTTTTTCCTCGTCTCAGTTCAAAATGGCCGACCCCTTAGTCTTAAACTGTGTGTGTGACCCCTGGATCTGGACTCCCCCAACATCGGGAACAATTTTTCCTGCATCCAGCCTGTCCAATCCCTTAAGAATTTTCTATGTTTCCATAAGATTCTCCTCTCATCCTTGTAAATTCCAGCGAATACGCGCCCAGTCGACCCATTCTTTCATCATATGTCAGTCCCGCCATCCCGGGAACTAACCTGGTGAACCTACGCTGCAATCCCTCAATAGCAAGAGTGTCCTTCCTTAAATTAGGAGACCAAAACTGCACACAATACTCCAGGTGTGGTCTCACCAGGGCCCTGTACAACTGCAGAAGGACCTCGTTGCTCCTATGAGCAGAATTAGGCCATTCGGCCCATCAAGTCTACTCTGCCATTCAATCATGGCTGATCTATCTCCCCATCCTAACCTCATTTTCCTGCCTTCTCTCCATAACCTCTGACACCCGCACTAATCAAGAATCTATCTATAGGCACACAAAAATGCTGGTGAAACTCAGCGGGTGCAACAGCATCTATGGAGCATCTAGCCTGTCCAATCACTTAAGAATTTTATATGTTTCCATAAGATTCTCCTCATCGACCCATTCTTTCATCATATGTCAGTCCCGCCATAGAAACATAGAAATTAGGTGCAGGAGTAGGCCATTCGGCCCTTCGAGCCGAATGGCTCCATAGATGCTGCTGCACCCACTGAGTTTCTCCAGCATTTTTGTGTACCTTCGATTTTCCAGCATCTGCAGTTCCTTCTTAAACACAAGAATCTATCTATCTCTGCCTTAAAAACATCCATTGACTTAGAAACATAGAAAATAGGTGCAGGAGGAGGCCATTCGGCCCTTCGAGCCAGCACCGCCATTCATTGTGACTTGTGGCCCTCCACAGCCTTCAGTGGCAAAGAATTCCACAGATTCACCACCCTCTGGCTAACGAAATTCCTCCTCATCTCCTTCCTAAAGGAACGTCCTTAAATTCTGAGGCCGTGCCCTCTGGCCCTGGACTCTCCCACTAGTGGAAGCATCCTCTCCGCGTCCAATCTACCCTATTTCACTCTCTCCTGGGGCCTTACCTGTAGGAGGGAGGAGAGGAGCAGGGCAGCACCGACCCAGTTGAGGATGAAGGAGTAGTGGTCGAGGAGAGCCTCGTGGCAGCCCCTGGTCCACAGGTTGAGGTCCTCGGGCCCGGGCTGGTAGTTGTAGTGGGCTGAAGGGTCCTTCAGGTGGTGCTGGATGCAGGGCCTGGGGGAGGCTGGGTTACAGCAGCTGAACGGGACGCTGTCCATCAGGTACAGGCCTGCAATGTTACTGTGCAGCTGGCTATGGGAGCAAGGAGAGAGGAGAGAGGGGAGGGGAGAGAGAGGGGGAGAGAGGGGAAGAGAGAGAGAGAGGGGAAGAGAGTGAGAGGGGGGAAGAGAGAGGGAGAGTGAGATAGACACGGGTTCAATATGGGGGATAAATATATTGATTCAGCAAGGAATCAGACATTAAAGCACGGTGGCATAATAATAATAATAATGGATGGGATTTATATAGCGCCTTTCTAATACTCAAGGCGCTTTACATCGCATTATTCATTCACTCCTCAGTCACACTCGGTGGTGGTAAACTACTTCTGTAGCCACAGCTGCCCTGGGGCAGACTGACGGAAGCGTGGCTGCCAATCTGCGCCTACGGCCCTTCCGACCACCACCAATCACTCACACACATTCACACACATTCACACACAGGCAAAGGTGGGTGAAGTGTCTTGCCCAAGGACTTGTCTTGTGTCTTGTCTTGTCCAAGTGTAGGGGTACAACCGCTTCCTCACAGCGCCAGAGACCCGGGTTCGATACTGACCACCGGGGGTGCTGTCTGTACGGAATTCTCCCCGTGAGTCCCCCTCCGGGTGCTCCGGTTTCTTCCCACATCCCAAAGCTCTACCTCGGTACACGGTTGACAATGAACTAAACGAAACGTGGGTCCCAGTGCCTTTAGAATGTGGGAGGAAACCAGAGCGCCCGGAGAAAACCCACGAGGGTCACAGGGAGAACGTGCAAACTCCACACACACACACACACACACACATGCGGGCAGACAGACACACACACACACTGATAAATGTGCACATGTTGACAAACATGCACACAGACGGATACACACCAGGCAGATACACACACACGCATGATAGGTTTATTATTGTCTACCAAGCTGTGTTTTGCATGCTATCCAAACAGATATACCATACAATATCAAACATTTATGCGATTGCATTGATCAATATCATATCACACACACACATACACACAGTCAGCAAAACACACACAGAGACACACACACACATACAGATACACACATAGACACACACACATACAGATACACATACGGTCAGAGAAACACACACACACAGAGACACACACAGACAGACAAACACACACATATACAGACAGAGACACACACACACACAGACAGACACACACAGAGACACACACAGACAGATACAGACACACACATATACAGACAGATACACAGACACACACACATATACTGACAGATACACAGACACACACACATATACAGACAGAGACACACACAGACAGCACAGACAGACACACACAGAGACACACACAGACAGATACACACACAGACAGACACACACAGAGACACACACACAGACAGAGAAATACATACATAAAGTTACACACACAGAGACAGACACACACATACAGATGCATACATAGACACACACACTTATAGATACACATACGGTCAGAGAAACACACACACACAGACAGACACACACATAGACAGAGACAAACACACACACATATACTGACAGATACACAGACACACACACATATACAGACAGACACACACAGACAGACAGACACATTCATACAGAGACACACACACACACATACATAAAGAGAGAGACACAGACAGACAGGTGCACATAGTCACAAAAAGACCCACAGAGACAGATACCCTGAGATAGACACACACACACAGATAGACACATTCATACAGAGAGAGAGACACACACAGACAGACCCACAGAGACAGACTCACACACACAGACAGATACTACCAGAGATAGACTCACATACACACAGATACCCTGAGATAGACTCACACACAGACAGAAACACACACAGACAGATAGATACCCTGAGATAGACAGACACACGCACACACAGGCAGAGACAAGCACTGGAGTGCCCCATCCTCTACTACAGATCCCTGTCCACCCACCGACACTCACTCACTCACTCATGGCCGGGGGTCGGGATCGGACCCGGGTCCCCCCAGGCGCTGAGAGCCAGCGCTTTAACCCGCTGAGCCACCGGCCTGGCCCAGGTGGGAGCCGCCGCCAGCCCACCCCATATCCCCGCCAGCCGGCCCCAAATCCCCGCTCACTCTCGCACTCGGCTGTCGTTGAGGTCCAGGAAGCGCGGGCTGATCCACTGGACATGGAACCAGTCGGTGGGCCCGCGGACACCGCAGCAACCGAGCCCGGCCTGTAGCTGGTCGACGGAGCGCTTGAGCAGGCAGCGGCCCGGGGAGTCGGTGTGGCCGTAGGAGCGGAGAGCGTAGGCGAGGCCGTGGCTCAGGCCGGGCTCTAGGCCGCAGGCCCAGCTCCAGCCCCAGGCGGCGGCGGCTGCGGCGCTCAGGCCCAGCGCCAGGCCGGGCCACAGGTCGGCCCAGGCGGGCAGGCGTCCGGCCCCGGCCCCAGGCCTCGGGCCTAGCGCGCACAGGCCGCCCGCCAGCAGAGCGCTCAGGCCGCCGGCAGCCGCCACCAGCACCGCCGGCGGCAGCGGGGTCTCGGGCCCGGCCTCCCCGTCCTCCGGCAGAGGGAGGCGACGCAGCTCGCAGCCCAGCCACAGGCCCAGGCCCAGGGTCAGGCCGCCCGCCGCTGCTGCAGCCCCGCACACAGGCCGCACCGACCCCAGCAGCGCCATGCGGGCCCGGCCCGACAAACGGAGAGCTAGCACCGGCATCCCGGCCCTGGGACAGGGGGAGAGAGAGGGGGCCCGGGGACTGGGGGAGAGAGAGAGGGCCCGGGGACTGAGGGAGAGAGAGAGGGCCCGGAGACTGGGGGAGAGGGGACCCGGGGACTGAGGGGAGAGAGAGGGCCCGGGGACTGAGGGAGAGGGAGAGAGAGGACCCGGGGGGAGAGGAAGGGGGCCTGGGGACTGGGGGAGAGGAGGCCCGGGGAGAGGGTCCGGGGACAGAGAGAGAGGAGCTGGGCACTGAGGGGGAGAGAGGGCCCTGGGACTGGGGGAGAGAGAGGGCCCTGGGACTGGGGAAGAGAGGGGGCCCGGGGACTGAGGGAGAGACCCGGGGACTGTGGGGAGAGAGAGAGGGCCCAGGGACTGAGGGTGAGGAGGGCGGGGAATGGGGGAGAGGGGGCCCGGAGAGAGAGAGAGAGAGAGACCCGGGGGCTGAGAGGAGAGAGAGGGCCCTGGACACAGAGAGAGAGGGCCCGGGGAGAGAGAGAGAGAGAGGGCCCGGGGACAGAGAGTGCTCGGTGGTTGCACGAGGGTGCCCCGGGGACTGAGGGTGATGCCCGGGGTGAGAGCAGCGTGGGGACCGGGGGGAGAGGCCGGGGACTAGGGGGTCACTGAGGGACCGGTCTGGTGACCCTGGGTAAACCGGTGATGCCCCGGGGGACACTCAGGGCCCGGCGACCAGAGAGAGAGAGAGAGACTCGGGAGGATAGACCAGTGATGTCTGGCCGAAGGGACCCGGGGGTAGAGAGAGAGAGAGGAAGGAAGGAAGGGAGGGGGTAGAGTCCGGGTTTGTCTCGGTCCGGTGAGACTGTGGGGGTAACAGGTGGCCCCGGTGTGGGAGGGGGAGAGAGCCGGGTCCGGGGGAGACTGGCTGACCGCAGCCCGCTGTCGCTCCGCTGGTCTGGGGGCGGAGACGAGCCCGGCTCAGCCTAATCCCCACACGGGATGTCCCACACAGGGAGGGGGAGAGAGAGAGAGGGAGGGGGCGGAGAAGTGTGGGAGGGGGTGGGGAACACTGTGAGAGGGGGAGACTGTGAGAGGGGGTCAGGGTGGGGGAGACTGTGGGAGGGGGTGGGGGAGACTGTGAGAGGGGGTCAGGGTGGGGGAGACTGTGGGAGAGACTGTGCAAGGGGGTCAGGGTGGGGGAGTGTGGCAGGGGGTCAGGGTGGGGTAATGTGTGAGGGGGTGGGGGAGACTGTGAGAGGGGGTCAGGGTGGGAGGGGGTGGGGGAGACTGTGGGAGAGACTGTGCAAGGGGGTCAGGGTGGGGGAGTGTGGGAGGGGGTGGGGGAGACTGTGGGAGAGACTGTGCAAGGGGGTCAGGGTGGGAGACTGTGAGAGGGGGTCAGGGTGGGGGAGTGTGGGAGAGACTGTGAAAGGGGGTCAGGGTGGGAGACTGTGAAAGGGGGTTAGGGTGGGGGAGTGTGGGAGGGGGTGGGGGAGACTGTGAGAGGGGGTCAGGGTGGGAGACTGTGAAAGGGGGTTAGGGTGGGGGAGTGTGGGAGACTGTGAGAGGGGGTCAGGGTGGGAGACTGTGAAAGGGGGTTAGGGTGGGGGAGTGTGGGAGACTGTGAGAGGGGGTCAGGGTGGGGGAGACTGTGGGAGAGACTGTGCAGGGGGGTCAGGGTGGGAGACTGTGAGAGAGGGTCAGGGTGGGGGAGTGTGTGAGGGGGTGGGGGAGACTGTGAGAGGGGGTCAGGGTGGGGGGAGACTGTGAAAGGGGGCCAGGGTGGGGGAGTGTGGGAGACTGTGTGAGGGGGTCAGGGTGGGGGAGTGTGGGAGGGGGTGGGGGAGACTGTGAGAGGGGTTCAGGGTGGGGGAGCGTGGGAGGGGGTGGGGGAGACTGTGAGAGGGGGTCAGGGTGGGGGAGACTGTGAAAGGGGGCCAGGGTGGGGGAGTGTGGGAGACTGTGTGAGGGGGTCAGGGTGGGGGAGCGTGGGAGGGGGTGGGGGAGACTGTGAGAGGGGGTCAGGGTGGGGGAGCGTGGGAGGGGGTGGGGGAGACTGTGAGAGGGGGTCAGGGTGGGGGAGACTGTGAAAGGGGGCCAGGGTGGGGGAGTGTGGGAGACTGTGTGAGGGGGTCAGGGTGGGGGAGTGTGGGAGGGGGTGGGGAGACTGTGGGAGGGGGTCAGGGTGGGGGAGACTGTGAAAGGGGGCCAGGGTGGGGAGTGGGGGAGACTGTGTGAGGGGGTCAGGGTGGAGGAGTGTGGGAGGGGGTGGGGGAGACTGTGTGAGGGGGTCAGGGTGGGGGAGACTGTGGGAGGGGGTCAGGGTGGGGGAGTGTGGGAGGGGGTGGGGGAGACTGTGGGAGGGGGTCAGGGTGGGGGAGTGTGGGAGGGGGTGGGGGAGACTGTGGGAGGGGGTCAGGGTGGGGGAGCGTGGGAGGGGTGGGGGAGACTGTGGGAGGGGGTCAGGGTGGGGGAGAGTGTGAGAGGGTGGGGGAGACTGTGGGAGGGGGTCAGGGTGGGGTTGGTATCAGTGAGCAGCTCAATGTCAGACAGCCCAGGATGACCACTGGGCTGCTGCAGTAATGGGATCAGTCCTAAGCCACCTTCCCTGACACTGCTGCAGCGCGGAGCTCCCTCCCCCCCCCTCCCTCCCCCCTCCCCGCCCCGCTTCCAGCTGAATGGCATCGTCCCATGGCCAAAACTATGCACAATCCTCCAATTGCGGCCTCATCAACGTCTGTTCAAGCTGTAACATAACCCTCCCATGATCTGCACTCAGTACCCTGAGCAGTGAAGGCCAGCGTGCCAAAGGCCTTCTTGACCACCCTGACTACTTGTGACATCCCTTTCAAGGGAACTATGTACCTGTACTAAAGATAGACACGGGCAGCATCTCTGGAGAGAAGGAATGGGTGACGTTTCGGGTCGAGATCCTTCTTCAGACTCTGTAGTCCTAGATCCCTCTGCTCTGTAACATGCCACTGGATCCTGCCATTCAACGCGATGTTCCTGCCCTGGTTTGACTTACCAAAGTACAACACCTTGCACTTATCTGAATTAAACTCCATTTGCCATTCCTCACCCCCTTATGCCCTGGGAGGGGCGGGGAGCAAGAAAAATGTATCCAAGTCCTGTCCCACCCCGGTCATTCCTTCTTCTCCCCGCTCCCGTCCGGCAGAAGGTACATAAGCTTGAAGGTGCCAGACTCAGGAACAGCTTCTTCCCCTCTGCTATCAGGCTTCTGAACGGCCCTTCCATAAGCTAGGGTACTGTCCCATTCACCTCTACCCCATTGCGGACATTGGGCTTTGTCTGTGGAACTGATGCGCCACAATGCTGACAACTATATTCTGCACTCTGTATCTTCCCCTTTGCTCTACCTATTGTACTTGAGCTTGGCTTGATTGTATTTATGTGTGGTATTATCTGGTCTGTGCAGGAAGGAACTGCAGATGCATGGTTTAAACCGTAGACACAAAAAGGTGGGGTAACTCAGCGGGACAGGCAGCATCTCTGGAGAAGAAATGGGTGGCGTTTCGGGTCGCGACCTGAACCGGATCTGAAGGAGGGTCTCGTTACCTATTCCTTCTCTCCAGAGATGCTGCGTGTCTGTCCTGCTGAGTTACTCCAGCTTTTTGGAGCGTGCAAAACAAAGATGTTCACTGTATCTGACCACGTGACAATAATGTGGTGCCCCGTGTACAGACACTGTTTAGTTTAGAGATATAGCACGGAAACAGGCCCTTCAGCCCATCGAGTCCACACCGACCAACGACACTTGCACAAAAAAAATACTATGACTGTATGCACGTAAATAGATATATATTTATTGCTCATATTTATATCGCTCTTCTAGGGAGATGCTAACTGCATTTCATTGTCTCTGTATTGGAGTATACACCTGGAGTATTGCATACAGTTTTGGTCTCCTAATCTGAGGAAGGACATTCTTGCCATAGAGGGAGTACAGAGAAGGTTCACCAGACTGATTCCTGGGATGTCAGGACTTTCATATGAAGAAAGACTGGATAGACTCGGCTTGTACTCGCTAGAATTTAGAAGATTGAGGGGGGATCGTATAGAAACTTACAAAATTCTTAAGGGGTTGGACAGGCTAGATGCAGGAAGATTGTTCCCGATGTTGGGGGAGTCCAGAACAAGGGGTCACACAGTTTAAGGATAAGGGGGAAATCTTTTAGGACCGAGATGAGGAGAACATTTTTCACACAGAGAATGGTGAATCTGTGGAATTCTCTGCCGCAGAAGGTAGTTGAGGCCATTGGCTATATTTAAGAGGGAGTTAGATGTGGCCCTTGTGGCTAAAGGGACCAGGGGGTATGGAGAGAAGGCAGGGATGGGATACTGAGTTGGATGATCAGCCATGATCATATTGAATGGCGGTGCAGGCTCGAAGGGCCGAATGGCCTCTACTCCTGCACCTGTTTTCTATGTTTCTACTGTACACTGCACAATGACAATAAAGTTGAATCGGAATCGGAATCGGATCTGGCACACTGGGGTTTACAGTTCACACTTTTACAGAGGACCAATAAATTGCACGTCCTTGGAGTGTGGGGAGGAAACCGGAGCACCCGTAGAAAATCCACGGGGAGAACGTACAAACTCCGTACAGCCCGATTCAGATTCAGATTCAGATTCAATTTTAATTGTCATTGTCAGTGTACAATACAGAGACAACGAAATGCATTTAGCATCTCCCTGGAAGAGCGACATAGCAAATGATTTGAATAAATAATAATAAGTGATAATAAGTGTCCGGGGGGTGGGGGGGTGATTGGCAGTCACCGAGGTACGTTGTTGAGTAGAGTGACAGCCGCCGGGAAGAAGCTGTTCCTGGACCTGCTGGTCTGGCAACGGAGAGACCTGTAGCGCCTCCCGGATGGTAGGAGGGTAAACAGTCCATGGTTGGGGTGAGAGCAGTCCTTGGCGATGCTGAGCGCCCTCCGCAGACAACGCTTGCTTTGGACAGACTCAATGGAGGGGAGCGAGGAACCGGTGATGCGTTGGGCAATTTTCACCACCCTCTGCAATGCCTTCCGGTCGGAGACAGAGCAGTTGCTATACCATACTGTGATGCAGTTGGTAAGGATGCTCTCGATGGTGCAGCGGTAGAAAGAAGTTCACCAGGATCTGAGGAGACAGATGGACCTTCTACAGGTACAGCCAGCACCTGTAGTCAGGATCGAACCCGGGTCTCTGGCGCCGTGAGGCAGCAGCTCTCCGAATGCATGAAGAGTTTTTGCACAGTTTAAAAAAAATTCTGAATAAAGTGTATATTTATTTTGGTGGACAAGTGGGACTTGGAGGGCTGACTTTGTGTTGCAGTACCCACCTTGCCAGCAGGGGCCAGTGCCGCCCCACCGAGTCTCTCGACCAGGAAAACGTCCCAATCCAGGAAGGGACCCGCCTTTGCTTAAGCCCTTTGCGGTCTATTCATGGGATCAACGAGTTTGGGTTTTCCAGCTCGGTCTGCCGGGGAGGAAGGCCAGTTGCAGCGTGGGAAACACTACCCACAGGATCCCCACACAGCAGGATCCCCACAAACAGCAGTTAGAGAACGAGGGAGGAATTCTGATCTGGGGAAAAAAAATCCCTGGGATACACAGGATAAAAGGACTGGACAAGCTAGATGCAGGGAAAATGTTCCCAATGTTGGGGCGAGTCCAGAACCAGGGGCCACACACACAGTCGTAGAATAAAGGGGAGGTCATTTGAGACCGAGGTGAGAAAAAACGTTTTCACCCAGAGAGTTGTGAATTTGTGGAATTCCCTGCCACAGAGGGCAGTGGAGGCCAAGTCACTGGATGGATTTAAGAGAGAGTTAGATAGAGCTCTAGGGACTAGTGGAGTCAAGGGATATGGGGAGAAGGCAGGCACGGGTTATTGATTGGGGACGATCAGCCATGATCACAATGAATGGTGGTGCTGGCTCGAAGGGCCGAATGGCCTCCTCCTGCACCTGTTTTCTATGTTTCTATCCCGCTCCGAACGTCCGTGCTTCAGAAGGGCACCGCCATTTAGTGGAGAGATCCAGCATGGAAACAGGCCCTGCGGCCCACTCGGCCCACGCCGACCAACGATGACCACTGTTGTCCCACTTTCCCCATCCGCTCCCTGCACACTCAGGCCAATTAACCTACAAACCCGCGAGTCTTTGGGATGTGGGGGGGAAACCGGAGCACCCGGAGAAAAACCCACGCGGTCACAGGGGAGAACGTGTCAACTCCACACATGGACAGCACCCGAGGTCAGGATCTTGCGTGGGTCTCTGGCAACTGAGGCAGCAGATCTACCCGCTATGCCACTGTCTGCTTTCATCTTACATTTGACCTCCCTAAAAAGCAACTCTACACCTGTGTGGTTTAAAGTCCACCTGCCCACGTTCCCAACTCATTCATCCAAATTATACAACACATGATCTATCCCCCCCCATATCCATGTGCCTATCTAAACGCCTCTTAAACAGCTGCCACCACCACCCCTGGCAGCGCGTTCCAGGCACCCACCACCCCCACACATCTCATTTAAAGGGCACAGCGGTAGAGTTGATGCCTTGCAGTGCCGGAGACCCGGGTTCGATCCCGACCACAGGTGCTTGCTGTCCGTACGGAGTTTGCACGTTGTCACCGTGACCTGCGTGGGTTTTCTCCGAGATCTCCGGTTTCCTCCCACTCTCCAAAGACGTGCAGGTTTGTAGGTTAATTGGCTTGGTAAATGTTTTTTTTTTAATTGTCCCTAGTGTTAGGATAGTGTTAATGTGCTGTTACATTAAGAAACAGGCCACCCAAAGGGCCTGTTTCCGAGCTGTATCTCTAAACTACAATTAAACTTTATCCCTCTCAACTTAAAGCTAGACTTTGCCACCCTGGGGGGGGGGGGGGGGGGGGGAATGGTTCTGACTGTCCACTGTTGAGGGCTGTTCTGTCCTGTTTACCCCTGGCAACTTTAATAGCACATAACAATGCTATTTCACTTATTTATGAACAACTGGTGAACAGAATACCATGTCAGTCCATGAGAAAAAATATGTACAAAATCTAGAATCAACAAATTTACCCCCTGGGGGTAAATATACCCCAGGTTGGGAACCCTTGGTCTACCCTATCTACGCCTCTCATTATATATATACGTGTGTGTGTGTATATATATATATATCTACACATATACATTCCTACACACATATATACATGTATGCACGCATATATATATATATTTATCCAGCTGTATTTTGTGTATATATATATATATGTGTGTGTGTGTGTATATATATTATCTACACACATACAGTCCTACACACACATATATACATGTACGTACGCATATATATATATTTATCCAGCTGTATTTTGTGTATATATATATATATGTGTGTGTGTGTGTGTATATATATATCTACACACATACAGTCCTACACACACATATATACATGTATGCACGCATATATATATATTTATCCAGCTGTACTTTGTGTGTGTATATATATATATATATATGTGTGTGTATATAATATATATATTGAATAAGTCTCGACCCGAAATGTCCACAGATGCTGCCTGACCCACTGAATGTCTCCAGAACTTGTGCATGTACGCATATATATATATGTGTGTGTGTATATATATATCTCTACACATATACATGTGCAGTTTCTGTAGTTCCTTATTTATCCACCTGTACTTTATGTGTGTATAATATATATATATTGTACACACATCTATATAAAGTACAGGTGGATACATTAGGGAGTACAGATGCTGGAATGGTGTTCTGGGGTCAGGCAGCATCTGTGTGGACATTTCGGGTCGAGTTGCCAGACTGGAGAGGCTTTCGACCTGAAAACGTCAAGCCTTCAATTAGATGGTACACAAAATTGCTGGGGAAACTCAGCGGGTGCAGCAGCATCTATGGAGCGAAGGAAATAGGCGACGTTTCGGGCCGAAACCCTTCTTCATCCAGATGCTGCTGCCTGATGGTGCAGCAGGCGGGAGTTATTACACGGGGATAGTCGGGACCCGTGGGGCGGAGCGGCCGGCCACCCACCCAATCAGCCTTGGGGTGAAGGCGGGACGCTCCCTCACTCCTCCTCCAGTCGGTCCGGCGCTGCCTGGGCCCCGCACTCAGGGCAGTGGCATCTTGCTGTGCCTTGTCCCCTCCACTACCCCGTACCCCGGGACTTGCCCCCCGGCCGTGGACCCTCTCCCCCGGCGCCGGGACCACCCCCCTCTCCATCTCCCCGGCTCCAGCATGGACGGAGCCTCGGCGCAAAGTCTGGGTGAGTCACTTCAGAAAAGTCGCCGGAAAGTTTGGCAACAACTTTTAAAGTTTGGGGTAAGAGTTGTTTCTTGGGGAGGGGGGGGTGGGGCCGGACCGGGACAGTCTCGACGGGACCCCCCCCCCCCCCTCAACCTCTCCAAACCCCCACCCCCCACCCCACCTCTCTGCTTCAACCCCCCCCTCCTCTCCCGCCCCAGGCGGCAATAAGGAAGTGAAGTCTGCTGGAGATTGCAACTATCTTCCCCTTGTCCACCCACCCTCACCTTTCTCCCCCCCCCAATCCCTCTCACTGAAGATTCCCAAAGTCGGGAATGTCCAGACAGTCTGGGCAGAGTGGATGTGGAAAGGATGTTTCCACTAGTGGGAGAGTCTGGGACCAGAGGGCACAGCCTCAGAATAAAAGGAGGTACTTTTAGGAAGGAGATGAGGAGGAATTTCTTTAGTCAGAGAGAATCTGTGGAATTCATTGCCACAGACGGTAAATTGCCACACACACACACACACACACACAGAGATTTATTGATACAGTCAAAGATTAGTAAGGACAGCGGGTAGAGCTGCTGCCTCACAGCGCCAGAGACCTGGGTTCGATCCTGACCATGGGTGCTGTCTGTACGGAGTATATAAGTTCTCCCCGTGGGTTTTCTCCGGGTGCTCTGGTTTCCTCCCACATGCAAACGGGGGATCGATGGTCGGCGTGGACTCGGTGGGCCGAAGGGCCTGTTACCATGGTCTGAAGAAGGGTCCCGACCCTCCTTTATATCAAAACCAGTCAATAGACAATAGGTGCAGGAGTAGGCCATTCGGACCTTCGAGCCAGCCCCGCCATTCAATGTGATCGTGGCCACAATCAGTACCCCGTTCCTGCCTTCTCCCCATATCCCCTGACTCCGCTATCTTTAAGAGCTCTATCTAACTCTCTCTTGAAAGCATCCAGAGAATTGGCCTCCGCCGCCTTCTGAGGAAGAGAATTCCACAGATTCACAACCCTCTGGGTGAAAAACCTGTGGTGAGAAAAAACTTTTTCGGTTCCGGATGTCAACTGGTCTACCTATAAAAAAAAAAAACACAAATATCCTTCCTCTTAGGGGGTGGGGGGAGGATTTAATAGGAACCTGGGTTTAGACTTTAGAGATACAACACAGAAACAGACCTTTGGCCCCACCGAGTCCGCGCCGACCAACAATCACACCAAACACTATCATGCAACATGCTTTCCAATTTTTACCGAAGCCTATTAACCTACAAAATTGCACGTCTCTTTGGAGAGGGGGGGGGGGGGAACCGGAGCACCCGGAGAGAGCCCACAGTAGAACTCACAGGGGGAGAGAACGTGCAAATTCCACACAGGCAGCACCCGTAGTCAGGATTGAACCCGGGTCTCTGGCGCTTGCTGTGAGGCAGCAACTCTACCGCTGTGCCGGCCCCCCAACCAAGGCACGACTTTTTCCACCCAGGAGGTGGTGGGTGTATGGAACAAGCTGCAAGATGTGGTCATTGAGGCAGGTACTATAACCGCATTTAAAAGACACCTGGACAGATACATGCGCAGGATAGGAGGGAGCTGAGGGGGGAGGGGGGGGATGAGGAGGGAGGGATGGATAAGGAGGGAGGGAGGGATGAGGAGGGAGCACGGTTGATGGTCCCCCTCTCACCCCCCCCCCCCCCCCCCCCACAGATGACGGGGTGTGTGTGGCTGGTGAGGGAGACGAGCAGGATGCACGGCTGGCTGCACTGGAGCTCCGGGCTCAGCGGCAGGACGATGAGATTGCGCTGCTGAAGGCCGGGCTGGCTGGAACCCTGCGACGCATCGAGATCTACGACCAGCACTTCGCCCGGCTGCTGCCCACCCTCGCCGGTGAGAGACCACCCCCCCCCCCCCCACCCCACCGCGAGGGGAAAGTGGGGGTTCAGTTGGGGAAGAGAGGTTTCACTGGGGGGGAAGGGGGTTCATTGGAGAGAGGGGGTTCAGTGGGGTTCACTGGAGAGAGGGGGTTCAGTGGGAGAGTGGGGGTTCAGTGGGAGAGTGGGGGTTCAGTGGGAGAGAGGGGGTTCAGTGGGAGAGAGGGGGTTCAGTGGGAGAGTGGGGGTTCAGTGGGAGAGGGGGGGTTCAGTGGGAGAGTGGGGGTTCAGTGGGAGAGAGGGGGTTCAGGGGGGATAGAGAGAGGGGGTTCAGGGGGGTTAGAGAGAGGGGGTTCCGTGGGGGTTAGAGAGAGGGGGGTTCAGTGGGAGAGAGGGGGTTCAGTGGGAGAGGGGGGGTTCAGTGGGAGAGTGGGGGTTCACTGGAGAGAGAGAGGGTTCAGTGGAAGAGGGGTGGTTCTATGGAGAGAGAGGGGGTTCACTAGGGAGAGAGGGGGGTTCAGTGGGAGAGTGGGGGTTCAGTGGAGAGGGGGTTCAGTGGGAGAGTAGGGGTTCTATGGAGAGAGGGGGTTCAGTGGGAGAGGATGGGGCATGAGGGGAGAGGTCTCGGGGTACAGTGGTCGGAGGGGGAGGGTTTTTTCTCTTGGTGAAGAACAGCATTTATTGCCCCCCCCTCTCTGATTTTCTCCCCCTTACCCCCCCCCCTCCCCCCAGGAAACCCCCTGTTGCCCGACCCCCTCTGCCCAGCCGACCTGCTGACGGGGAGGAGTCTGCAGACACTTCTCCCTGCGGAGCAGACTCCGGCCAGGCCTGGACACGTCAGGTACCGCATGTGTGTGTATCTGAGTGTGTGTGTATCTGCGTGTGTGTATATGTGTGTATCTGTGTGTGTGTGTGTATCTGTCTGTCTGTGTGGGTGTGTGTATGTGTGTGTCTGTGCATCTGCGTGTGTGTGTATCTGCGTGTGTGTATCTGTATGTGTGTGTGTGTGTGTATCTGTGTGTGAGTGTGTATCTGCGTGTGTGTATCTGTGTGTGTGCGTATGTGTGTGTGTGTGTGTGTGTGTATCTATGGGTGTGTGTGTATGTGTGTGAGTGTGTGTATATCTGTGTGTGTGTATCTGTGTGTGTGTATCTGTGTGTGTGCGTATCTGTGTGTGTGTGTGTGTATCTGTGTGTGTATCTGTGTGTGTATCTGTGTGTGTGCGTATCTGTGTGTGTGTGTGTATGTGTGTATCTGTGTGTGTGTATATCTGTGTGTCTGTGTGTGTGTGTGCGTATCTGTGTGTGTGTGTGCGCCCCCTTTCCCTCCATTTCTCCCTTCCAGCCTCCGCCACCTTCACTCTACCCCCCCTCCTTCCATAGATTCCTACATAATGGAAGGGGTGGGGGGTGGATGGTGGGCTGGGGGGGTGATTGGGAAAGGGGGGGGGGCGGTGTGGGCGTTACGGGGATGTTGGGGGGAGCGGATGGGGGACGGGATGTTGGGACTGGAATCCCGGAGTGGGGGAAGGGAAGGGGGGTTCCCAGAGGGGAGGGGGTGGGTTGTATTTTGGGGGGGGGGGGGGGATGGGGAGTGTATGAGGGGTGAGGTGCTGCCACTGGGCGGTGGGGAGAGGGTTGTGTTGGGTGGGGGTCCCAGATGGTTGTATTTCATGGGATGGAGAGTAGATTGGCGTTGCAGGTGGATGGGGGAGTTCCTAGTGGGGAGTGTTGTATTTGGGGAGGGGGGGGGGGAGGAAGCAGTGTGGATGGATTAGGGTTGGGGGGGGGGGGCGGTGGAAAGGGACGTACATGATGGGCTTGGCTCTCACCGCCTCTCTGCTCTCTCCCAGTGCCTGCAGCTGCTCACGGCCGCTGGTTGGTCCCGGACCCCCCACTCCCTCACCGGGACCCCCGGCCCTGCCCGGACCCAACACTCCTTCACCGGGACCCCCAGCCCTGCCCGGACCCCCCGATCGAACGCCGGGACCCCCAGCCATGCATGGACCCCCCGCTCGATCGCCGGGACCCCTGGACCCAGAGCTCCTGCCACAGCCTCCAGTCCCACAGCCCGACCCGAGCGGTGGGGGCGTCGAGGACAGGGTGCCGGCCCAGGCGGGCGATGGTCCAGAGCCCGGGGGTCTGGAACTCGGGGCCGGGGGCAGGGATGACGGTCCGGAGCCTGAGGCCAAGGTTCCGGTGGCCGAAGCTGTGGGTCCGGAGCCCCGGGCCCTGTCCGGAGCCTCCCCCGGGCCTGGGTCCCCTCTGCCGGGAGAAGCAGGAACGCCACCCCCCCCGGAGCTGGAGCCGGAGCCGGAGCACGACTTGGACCCTGCGCCGCTCACTGCCGGTGGCAGGAAGAAAGTGCTGTGAGAATCGGGTGTGGAGAGCGGCTGGACAGCAGGAACTCCTCCCGGGACACTCCTCCTTCCCACCCCCCTCCAGGGACCCCCCCCCCCCCTGGAACACTACCACCCCGTGTACAGGGACATCCCCCCCTCTCCAGGGACCTCCCCCCCCCATCTCCCTAGAGACCCCCCCCCACTGGGGTCTAACGTGCCCCACATTCAGGGGAGCAGGGCCCTTCCTCTCGTTAGCAGCCAGGTTGCCCCCCTGTGAGAGGCGGTTGGCATGGAGCTGGGTGGCGATGCGGGGCCAAGGTTGTATCCCTGGCTGGAGATGCCGCTCGACTCTCCTCAGAGTCACACAGCGCAGCAACAGGCCCTTCGGCCCAACTCGCCCACACCGGCCAACATGTCCCATCTACACTAGTCCCACCTGCCTGAGTTTGGCCCGTATCCCTCCATGTACCTGTCCAAATGTTTCTTAAACGATGGGATAGTCCCAGCTTCAACTACCTCCTCCGGCAGCTCGTTCCATACACCCTCCACCCTCGGTGTGAAAAAGTTACCCCTCAGATTCCTATGAAATCTTTCCCCCTTCACCTTGAACCTATGTTCTCTGGTCCTCGATTCCCCTGCCCTGGGTAAGAGACTCTGTGCATCTACCCGATCTATTCCCCTCATGATTTTATACACCTCTATAAGATCACCCCTCATCCTCCTGCGCTCCAAGGAATAGAGTCCAGGCCCGCTCAACCTCTCCCAGTAGCTCGGGCCCTCGAGACCCGACAACATCCTCGTAAATCTTCTCTGCGCCCCTTTCCAGCTCGACGACATCTTTCCTCGATCCCGTCCATCCCTTGCTGCCCGGGAGGAACCTGACTGGACCGGATTCGGTGGTGTTGGTGGTCGGTGATGCTGGCATGAACTCACATTTTGCCGATGATTTGCCCGACTAACTCTCCCTTTAACCCCAACACGGCGTGGTGGTTGATCCATGCATGCCCGACTCCGGCTAATCAAACCGCCACGTCTAACCCCCCCTCTCTACCCTGCTGGTTTTACAGTGCATGGTGTGGCTCCTGATTAACTTCTCCTCCGGACGAGAATGCTCCCGGGATTCCTCTCCAGCCCCCGCCCTGACTCTCACTCTCTCTCTCCCCCCACCTCCTCTCTCCACAGGCTCAGGCGCTGCAGCACGTCAGATAAACTCCGGGGGCTGAAGGACACAGTCCCGGACACCCAGAGGCCCAAACTGACCAAGAAATCCGTGTCCACTCAAAGCCTACTCTCCAAGGGACGGAACGCAGACAGGTCAGCCCCTACTCCCTCCCGCACACCCCCCCCCCCCTTCCATTATACCCCATTCTCCCCCCCCCCCCCACCTCTTCTCCCCATCTTTCAGGAACAGCTTTGATGGGCCGAAGAGCCTGTTTCAGTGGACGGGGAAAGTGGGATACCATGCATTACTAGACTCAGGAACAGCTTCTTCCCCTCTGTTATCAGGCTTCTGAACGGCCCTTCCATAAGCTAGGGTACTGCCCGATTCACCTCTACCCCATTGCGGACATTGGACTTTGTCTGTGGAACTAATGCGCTACAATGCTGAGAACTATATTCTGCACTCTGTATCTTCCCCTTTGCTCCACCTATTGTTCTTGAGTTTGAACTGATTGCATCGATGTATAGTATTATCTGGTCTCATAAAAGGAATAATCTGTGATCTGTGTGGATAAAACAAAGCTGTACCTCAGTAAACGTGGCTCTTCCTACCTCTACTTCACGCTCTCTCTCGTATTGTGAAAAACCTCTTTTGTGTGCTATCCAGTCAAATCCATACCATACCTGAGCATTAGGGTAACTCAGCGGGTCAGGCAGCATCTGTGGAGGGAATGGACAGATGATGTTTTAGGTTAGAACCCTAGACTTTGTGTTTTGCTCAGGTTTCCAGCATCTGCAGTTTCTAGCGTCTGAGATACAGTGAAAATTATAGATAATAGGTGCAGGAGTAGGCCATTCGGCCCTTCGAGCCAGCACCGCCATTCACTGTGATCATGGCTGATCATCCACAATCAGTACCCCGTTCCTGTCTTCTCCCTTGACTCCGCTATCTTTAAGAGCTTTATCTAATGCCCCTGTCCCACTTAGGAAACCTGAACGGAAACCTGTGAGACTTTGCGCCCCACCCAAGGTTTCCGTGCTGTTCCCGGAGGTTCCCGTCAGTCTCCCTACCTGCAACCTCCGGCAACCACCTGCAATCTCCGGGAACCGCACGGAAACCTTGGGTTGGACGCAAAGTCTCCAGAGGTTTCCGTTCAGGTTTCCTAAGTGGGACAGGGGCTTTTCTCTCTCTTGAAAGCATCCAGTGAATTGGCCTCCACTGCCTTCTGAGGCAGAGAATTCCACAGATTCACAACCCTCTGTGTGAAAAAGATTTTCCTCATCTCCATTCTAAATGGCCGACCCCTTATTCTTAAACTGTGGCCCCTAGTTCTGGACTCCCCCACCATCGGGAACATGTTTCCTGCCTCTAGCGTGTCCAAACCCTTAATAATCTTATGTTTCAATAAGATCCCTTCTCATCCTTCTAAATTCCAGAATATACAAGCCCAGCCGCTCCATTCTATCAACATATGTCAGTCCTGCCATCCCAGGAATTAACCTGGTGAACCTACACTGCACTCCAATGGCAAGAATGTCCATCCTCAAATTTAGAGACCAAAAACTGCACGCAATTCTCCAGGTGTGGTCTCACTAGGGTCCTGTACAACTATACTCCTCTCGCTATGAAGACCAATTGGCTTTCTTCACTGCCTGCTGTACCTGCACGCTTACTTTCGGTGACTGATGATCATGTCGCCTGTTGTCCAGCTAAATTGCTACTATGTGAGTGCAATTAGTACAACAGAAAGAGAAAGAAAGTGTGTTGAAGATAGTGTAACAGAAAGTGCAGGCAAAAAAAAAGTGCAAGAGACACAATGAGGTAGACTGGCAAACACAAGGAACTGCAGGTACTGATTTATAAATAAACAAGACACAAGGTGCTGGATCAGATCAGCAGGTCAGGCAGTAATTCTGGAGGACACAGATACTGTTTCTGGTTAGGTTTGAAGAAAGGTCCCGGCGCGAAACGTCGCCTGTTCTCCAGATATCTGGTTTACTTTAGAGATACAGAGCTTGATACTGGCCCCTCGGCCTCCCAAGTCCGCGCCAGCGATTACCCCGCATACTAGCACTATCCCACACACACACACACACACACACGAGGGAACCATGTTTACTAAAGCCAATTAACCTACAAACCCTGAAGGCTTTGGAGTGTGGGAGGAAACCGGAGCACCCGGAAAAAACCCACGCTGTCACGGGGAGAAGGTACATATTGTGGTCAGGATCCAACCAGGGTCTCTGGGCCACTGTGCCACCCAAGATGCTGCCTGAGGTAGAGTGGCAAATCGGGAATGCATGTCCTGCCCAAGAGTCTGGTGGGATGCACGAGTAGGAATTTCAATAGCAAAAAGGGCATCCCATTCTCCCGAGAGACTTTGGTGCCTGGTTTGGTGAAGAAAGCAGCCTCTATACTGCAAGAAAGGGTCAGTGTTCCCAAAGTGAACACAAACTGTGGACAGCCTCTGCCTGAGAGCGTGAACACAGTGTAGGATAAACGTTTCTTTCATATTTGACCTTTCAGTAAACAAGTTACTGAATTATTCATAGCTGAACCTTATGAGGATTTGCAAGGGGGCGGTGGGAGGGGTGGAAGGACGTTTGACCACAGGGAGTCAGACTGCAGCCGTGTGGTGGCTGTCCCATACGTGTTGGAGAACAGATATCCCAGCTGTCAGTGCAGGGGGGGGGGGGGGGGGGCAGTGAGGTGGGAGCTGTGAGGGGGGGCAGTGAGGGAATGCCGAGCAGTGGGAGGGTGGATGAGGAGGTGTGACGTTCTCTGTGTGGAGTTTGCATGTTCGCCCTGTGACCACGTGCGTTTCCTCCCACATCCCCGTGACATTGGGGTAGGTGGGTTATTTGCCCCCCCCCCCCCAGTGTGTGGGTGAAGGGGGGAATCTGTGGGGAGTTGACAGGGTTGTAAGGTTGTTTGTTACAGGGGAGAGGGAACTGGTGAAGAAATAGGAGTGTTCTGTCGGCCAGCATAGAAGTGAAGGGAGGAAAGGCCTGGTGAAAGTGGTGAATTGGTCTCACAACTAACCCGTCCCCTCTGCTTCCATCCACAGTCGGAACAAGGAGCTGCCTCAGAGCCCAGGTGAGGATGAACAGGCAACCCACTCACCTCCCCCCTCCCTCCACGCTCCCTGCATCTTCCTCCGCCAGCCTGGGTCAATGGGCCGAACGGACTCTTACTCTGCTTGACGTTTCGCTTCAGAGAGGTCAGGGCGGTGAGGAGGGAGCATCGAAACATAGAAAATAGGTGCAGGAGTAGGCCATTCGGCCCTTCGAGCCAGCATCGCCATTCAACATCATCACGGCTGATCATCCACAATCAGTACCCCGTTCCTGCTTTTCCCCATATCCCTCGATTCCATTACCCCACAGAGCTAAGTCTAACTCTCTTGAAAACATCCAGGCCTCCACTGCCTTCTGTGGCAGAGAATTCCACAGATTCACAACTCTCTGGGTGTAAACGTTTTTCATCATCTCAGTCCTAAATGGCCGACAACCTTAGTCTTAAACTGTGTTTTACCCCCTGGTTCTGGGCTCCCCCAAAATGGGGAACATTTTTCCTGCATCTAGCCTGTCCAATCACTTAAGAATTTTATATGTTTCGATAAGATATCCTCTCATCCTTCTAAATTCCAGTGAATTTAGTGCCGCGCTGTGGGAGGGGCGGTGAGGAGGGAGCAAGCGTGTGGTGGTGGTTGGGGGCGGAGAGGAGAGAGCAAGGGTGTGTGGGGGGGGCGGTGTTCAGAGACGCATATGGGTGTTGGGGGTATTTGAAACATGGAGTTTTTGACCATGCGGTGCCGTGTGTTTGCTTTGCAGTGGCCTCGACCTCCCGGCGTGGGTTCTATAACCAAGGTGAGGTCTGGCCCTGTGCCGAGAACATTCTCTCAGCAATGGGCTCAACTGACAGGGGCAGATCCTCTCAGACATCACATGGTGCAGGGGACGGGAGGGTCACAGGGACGTAGAGGGTTACAGAGACGGGTTGGGGTGTAGTGACCAGAGGGGGTGTAGGGGCTGTAAGGGGATTACAGAGACGGGAGGGGTGAAGGGGCGGGGGAGGGGTGAAGAGGCGGGGGGGGGGCGGTGGGTTATAGAGACGGGGGAGGGGGATGTATGGGCAGGAGGGAGTTACAGAGACAGGGAGGGGGTGTGAGTGATGGGTGGGTGGGCCTGGGGTGAGGATGGTTCTTCTCCCTGACCCGGACCCCTTGCTCCCCAGAGGGTGTATCGATCAAGGTGTTCCTGCGAGGCCGCCCCATCACTATGTACGTGCCGCTCAACGTCCACAACTACGAAGAGCTGAGGACCGAGCTGCCGGCAGAGAGACTCAAACTGGACTGGGTGTATCCTCCGTCCCATACGCGCACCAGCCCTCCCCGACCCCACCTCTCCCCGAGCCAACCCACCCAACTCCCAGACCCACCACTCTCCCTCTCACCCCACTCCCCCCCGACCCACCCCACTCCACTCTCAAATCCTGCAGACTGGGAATGCCGGGTGCGGGTCAGTCCCCGGCCGATGCCCACTGACCGGTTGTGCCGGCGGGGGGACGGTGGGTATCGGAGAGGTGCCGCGGTCAGTCCCGGACCAGTGCCCACTGACCGGCGGGTATGATTGAGGTGCAGCGGTCAGTCCTGGGCTGGTGCCCACGGACCCCGAGTGTGGGTCAGTCCCAGGGTGATGCTGACTGACCGGTGGGGGCGACGGGTACAGGTGAGATGCGGGTCAGTCCCAGGCCGGTGCCCACTGACCGGTAGTGCCGGCGGGGGGATGGTGGGTACGGGAGAGGTGCCACGGTCAGTCCCATCGGGTACGGGAGCAAACGTTGGCTCCTTGACGCAGCGCCAGCTATGGTTACCGCGGCAAGGACTCTCGCGGCAACCTGCACCTGCTGCTCTCCGGGGAAGTGGTCTACTTCATCGCCTGTGTGGTGGTGCTGCACGGCATCGAGACGCAGACACAGCGGCATTATGTGCGGCACACCGACTGTGTGCGCTGGTGAGTTCCGACGTGGGGGGGGAAAGAGAGAGAGGAGGGGGCAACGAGGGGCCGGCAATATCTGCGGCACTCCAGCTGTGCTGGCGCGGGGGGGAACATAGACAATAGGTGCAGGAGTAGGCCATTCGGCCCTTCGAGCCTGCACCGCCATTCAATATGATCATGGCTGATCATCCAACTCAGTATCCCATCCCTGCCTTCTCTCCATACCCCCTGATCCCTTTAGCCACAAGGGCCACATCTAACTCCCTCTTAAATATAGCCAATGAACAGGCCTCAACTACCTTCTGTGGCAGAGAATTCCACAGATTCACCACTCTCTGTGTGAAAAATGATTTTCTAATCTCGGTCCTAAAAGATTTCCCCCTTATCCTTAAACTGTGACCCCTAGTTCTGGACTTCCCCAACATCGGGAATAATCTTCCTGCATCTAGCCTGTCCAACCCCTTAAGAATTTTGTAAGTTTCTATAAGATCCCCCCTCAATCTTCCCCAACAAGGGGAAGAAGCTGTCCCTGAGTCTGGTGGTGCGCGCTTTCAAGCTTCTGTACCTACTGTCGGATGGCAGCGGGAAGAAGGAATGACCGGGTTGGGACAGGGACAAGTCTTTGATTATGATGACTGCTTTTCCGATAACGGCCACCACCAGATTCAGGACCAGCTTCTTCCCCGCTGTTATCAGACTGCTGAATGGTCCTCCCATTAACTGGGGTGTAGATCCGATCTTCCAGCCTACCTCATTGTGGGTCTTGCTGTTTTTTCTCTGCACTTTCTTGATTGCAGTAAGACTATATTCTGCACTCTGGTATTTTTCTTTGCACTACCAGTTATATTTCTCTGTGGCTTGATGGTATAGTATGGTATGATAGCATGCAAAGTTTTTCACTAAATCACTAACTATAATACATCTAAAGACACACAAAATGGTGGAGTAACTCAGCGGGTCAGGTAGCATCAGGTAACAGGGATTGGTGATATTTTGGGTCTTTAGACGTTAGAGATACAGCATGGAAACAGGCCCTACATCCCACCGAGTCCGCGCCGACCTGCGATCACCCCGCACACTAACACTATCCAACACACATTGGGGACAATTTACAGTTTTTACCAAAGCCAATTAACCTACGAACCTGCACATCTTTGGAGCGTGGGAGGAAACCGGAGCACCCGGAGAAAAGCCACGTGGTCGGGGAGAGAACATACAAACTCCGTACAGACAGCACCCGTAGTCAGGATGGAACCCAGGTCTCTGGCGCTGTGAGGCAGCAACTCTACCGCTGTGACACTGCGCCGGACTTGGGCTGGGACCTTTGGCAGCCAAATCCATCTAGCACTGTGTGTTACTCCAGCATTTTGCGTCTTTTTGTTGACATCTGCGGTTCTTTGCATAGATACATAGAAAATAGGTGCAGGAGTAGGCCATTCGGCCCTTCGAGCCTGCACCGCCATTCAATATGATCATGGCTGATCATCCAACTCAGTATCCCATCCCTGCCTTCTCTCCATACCCCCTGATCCCTTTAGCCACAAGGGCCACATCTAACTCCCTCTTAAATATAGCCAATGAACTGGCCTCGACTACCCTCTGTGGCAGAGAGTTCCAGAGATTCACCACTCTCTGTGTGAAAAAGTTTCTTCTCATCTCAGTCCTAAAGAATTTCCCCTTATCCTTAAGCTGTGACCCCTTGTCCTGGACTTCCCCAACATCGGGAACAATCTTCCTGCATCTTTGTGTCTCCGATGAAAACCAACACATTCAAGCTTTTGTATCATGGTTGAGATGACAATAATAAACATCTCAATGGAGGGGGGGGTGGGGGAAGTGTTGGTGATTGAGGAACGGGGAGGGGGGAGGGGAACAGGATTATTGGGGTGCTGGGTTTTCTCAACGATGAACGGGGAGGAGGAATTGGGAAGGGTAGGGCCTGGTGCTGAACCCCCCCCCCCCCCAGTTGGTTTTGCCAGGCACCCTCACCGCCTCTCCCTTTCACCCCCACCCTCCCCACCCAGTTTGGCCATTCACCCGGACGGAGTGCGGATCGCATCCGGACAAGCTGCCGGGGTTGACAAGGACGGCAAGGTGAGAGGTCCGGCACTCATCTCTGACCCTTCACCCTGCGTTAAAGGTCGACGGGGGGGGGGATTTTTTATGCCTCTGGTACGCGGATGAGGGGAGGGGGGTGGGCAGGGAGAGGGGAGACATGGGTGGAAGGGGAGAGTTAGGTGGGATGGAGGGGGGAAGGAGGGAGGGGGAGAGAGGGGAAGAGTGTTGGAGAGAGTGGATGGGTAGAGAGAGGGGACAAGGGGATGAGGAGACAAGGGGGGGGGAGAGAGAGAGAGAGAGAAGAGGATGGAGAGAGGAACAGGTGGGGAGAAGGAACGTGGGAGAGGAACAGGGTGAGGGGGGGGGGGGGTATGTGGATCGGTGGTGTGGGCACTGCTAATGTCCTCCCTCTGCCCACAGCCACTGCTGCCCTCTGTCCATGTCTGGGACTCGGGCACCCTGCAGACCCTGCAGCACATCGGTTCGGGCAGCTTCGAGAGAGGAGTGGGCTGCCTCGCCTTCTCCAGGGCCGTGAGTTCTCACTCCTCACACTTCTCCTGCCCTTCCCTCCTTCCTAAGACACCCCCCTACCCCTCGTTCCCTCCCCCTTTCCTCTCGTTCCCCCGTTTCCCCTCTCTCAGCACCCTCTCCCCCCTCCTTTCCCCACTGTGATCTCCCCCTCGTTCCTTCCCCTTCTCTCCTACTGAATTCCCTCTTTGATTCCACCCCTGACCCCCCCCTCCCCTCCCCGGCCTTGTTCTGTTTCCCCCCCTTGCACTGACCCCCTGTAACCTCACTCGACCTCTGACCTCCTGGCGGGTTGTATTGCAGGACGCGGGAAGCTTCCTGTGCGTGATTGACGACTCGAACGAGCATGTGATGTCGGTGTGGGACACGGTCCGCGGCTGCCGACTGGCAGAGACCAAGGTTCGTGCCCCCGATATGTGGGGGGGGGGAGGTTAGCGAGGAGCCGGGTACCCTCTTACCCCACCCCAGCCTTGAGGAGAGAGGTGTGCTGGGGAGGGGTGGATGAGGGGTGACTGAACCTTGGCGAAGTGAGGGGTAATCTTACTGACGTGTAGAAGATACAAGATGCAATAGGTGCAGGAGTAGAGGCCATTCGGCCCTTCAAGCCAGCACCGCCATTCACTGTGATCATGGCTGATCATCCCCAATCACTACCCCGTTCCTGCCTTCTCCCCATATCCCCTGACTCCGCTATCTTTCAGAGCCCTATCTAGCTCTCTCTTGAAAGTATCCAGAGAACCGGCCTCCACCGCCCTCTGAGGCAGAAAATTCCACAGACTCGCAACTCTGTGTGAAAAAGTGTTTCCTCGTCTCCGTTCTAAATGGCTTACCCCTTATTCTTAAACTGTGGCCCCTGGTTCTGGACTCCCCCAACATCGGGAAATTGTTTCCTGCCTCTAGCGTGTCCAATCCCTTAATAATCTTATAAATTTCAATAACATCCCCCTCATCCTAAATTCCATTGTATATAAGCCCAGTCGCTCCATTCTATCAACATACGACAGTCCTGCCATCCCGGGAATTAACCTCGTGAACCTACTCTGCACTCACTCAATAGCAAGAATGTCCTTCCTCAAATTTGAAGACCAAAACTGCAAAAATAGGCCCTTCGGCCCATCGAGTCCACGCTGAACACCATTCACACTCATTCTATGTTATCAACTCCTTACACACTAGGGGGCAATCTAGCGAAGCTAATTAACATACAAAACTGCACGTCTTTGGAGTGTGGGGGGAAACCGGAGCACCCAGAGAAAACCAACGCGGTCCCAGGGAGATTCTGCAAGCTCTATACAGACAGCACCCGAGGTCAGGATCAAACCTGGTCTCTGGCGCTGTGAGGCAGCAGCTCTACCCACGTTGTGCCCTGATAATGGAGGCACGGAGAAAGTGAACGCTCATAGTCTTTTTGCCAGGGTAAAGGATTCTAAAACTAAAGGGTAAGAGGAGAGAGATTGAAGAGGAACCTCAGGGGCAAATTCTTCACTCAGAGGGTGACCTATATCTGGAACAAGATTAACAAAGTTGATTTACAATTAGGATTTTTACACTTTTGCACAGATTTTAAATGTTTAGTAGCAAGGAACAGTCAGTGCGTTATTCAGTCAGTGAAAAGACTATAGAGGAGCATGGGCCAAATGTAGGCTAATGGGACGAGCCCAGAATGGCAACTTGGTTAGTGTGGACAAGGCGGGCCAAAGGGCCTGTTTCCATGTTGTACAGCTCGATGACTGCAGAAACATTTGGTGGGGAGGGAGCGGGTTGGGGGGGGAGGAGATTGGGGACATGAGCAGGGGTGGTGTTGAGGAGGGGCGGAGGGGTAGTGTTTTGGGGTGCTAGCAAAATCTGTGTAGGGGCTGACTCTCTCTATCTCCCCCCCCCGACCCACAGACCACCAACGAGTCGGTGCTGGAGGTGGGTTTCCACCCAGCAGACACCGGGTGCATCGTGTCCTGTGGCAAGTCGCACGTCTACTTCTGGAGCTGGAATGGAAGCAGCCTCACCAAGAAACAGGGCATCTTCGGGGTGAGCGTTTAGTGAGGGTAGGGGAGGATGGATACTCTCCTGCCTGACCCCCCTCCTCCCCCCGCCCCCCCCGCAGCTCGGCGCACCTTGTCACCGCCCCACCGCAGCGCTCCCTCCCGCGGCAGGCAGGGACTCATCTGTGCCCACCATCACGTTGCAGAAGTACAAGAAGCCGCGCTTCATCCAGTGCTTCGTGTTCTTGCCGAGCGGCGAGGTGCTGACCGGAGACTCCGAGGGCAACATCCTCGTCTGGGGCAAGGCTGCCGCTGACACCAAGACGCTGGGCAAGGGGGCCAAAGGTTAGGAGGGGCGGTGAGGAGAGAGTGCAGCACTGTGGGAGGGAGGGGAGGTGGGGAGGGAGCGCTGTTCTGTGGGAGGTTGGGGCGGTGAGGAGGAGGCAGCGGGCTGTGGGAGGGAGGGGAGGTGGGGAGAGAGTGCCGCGCTGTGGGAGGGAGGGGAGGTGGGGAGAGAGTGCCGCGCTGTGGGAGGGAGGGGAGGTGGGGAGGGAGCGCTGTTCTGTGGGAGTTTGGGGCGGTGAGGAGAAGGCAGCGGGCTGTGGGAGGGAGGGGAGGTGGGGAGAGAGTGGGAGGGAGGGGAGGGAGGAGCAGGCGATTGGGGGTGAGTGTCTTGATCTCGACCCATTTCACGATGTCTCTCTTCACATTCCCGCCGACTCTCCCTACCCTCTCTCCTCCCCCTGCCTATTCTCGCTGTCCCCCACACAGAAACGTACCAGATCGCCAGGCAGGTGAAGGCCCACGAGGGCAGCATCTTCACGCTGTGCGTGCGAGGGGACGGCGCTCTGCTGAGTGGCGGCGGCAAGGACAGGAAGGTCATCCTCTGGGGACCAGACCTCACCGTCCAGCAGGAAACCGAGGTCAGGGCTGGGATGGGGGGTGAGGTGGGAATGTGGAGAGCGGAGTTCGGGGGTAGGAAAGAGAATGGGGGGAGGTGAGGGGAGATATTTGGTCAGAGCAGGGATACCGTGTGGGGGGGGGGGGGGGGGAGGTGTCTGGTCTGAATGAGGGAGAGGGCCGAGTCACCAGCTCTGACCCTGCCCTGACCTACAGATCACGGAGCGGGCTGGGGCGGGGTATTGGGGTTAGGGGTGATGGCCGGGGGTTGGGACGGGGGTGAGGGGTGAATCCCCAGCACTGACCCTGCCTTGGCCTACAGATCTCGGAGCGGGCTGGGGCGGGGTATTGGGGTTAGGGGTGATGGCCGGGGGTTGGGACGGGGGTGAGGGGTGAATCCCCAGCACTGACCCTGCCTTGGCCTACAGATCTCGGAGCGGGCGGGGGCAGTGCGGACCCTGGTGCAGGGAGCAGGGGACGAGCTGCTGATCGGAACCACCCGCAACTCCATCTTGAGGGGCAGCTTCAGCACCCCCTGTACCCCCATTGTGCAGGTCAGTGGGGGGGGGGGGGTCCGTCCTGTGACTCATCTCCCATTGCCCCACCATAATTGCTCCTCACTCTGTTGCCTCCCCCCCCCTGTGTAACTGAATCTCATTGCCACCTGGAATGACCCCCTCCCCCCTCAAACTGGGCCCCGATGCCCCCTGCAACTACCCCTTCCCCGAGACTGACCCCTCTCCTCTCCCCCTGTGACCCCTCTCGGCCCACTTCCCACGACTGACCCCTCTCCCCACCCCCTCGCCCACTGGCTTTCTCTGCAACCACCCCCTCCCCTCCCGCTCCACCCACAGCCGCCCGTAATGGACCCCTCTCTCTCTCTCGCTCTCCTCCCGGCCGGCCTTCCCTGTGACTGACCCCTCTCTACCCACTGCTGCCCCGTGACTGACCCCTCTGCCCTCCTCCCCCCCCCCCCCCCGCAGGGCCACACGGACGAGCTGTGGGGACTGACCACACACCCGTGCCGCGACCTGTTCCTCACCTGTGCCCACGACCGCCGCGTCTGTGTGTGGGACCTGGAGCATCACTCGCTAGCGTGGAGCCGCACCCTGGAGGTGAGGCGTGGGCCTGTGCGCGGGGGGGGGGGGGGGGTGTGCACAGGGGGAGGGACTGAGGTGGGCACATGGGGGAGGGGAGAAGAACCCTGAATCCGTGGGGCGTGAGGTGGGAATGCTGCGCTGCGGGAGGGAGGAGCGGTGAGGAGGAAGCGCCGCGCTGCTGGAGGGGGTTGACCTGTCTATCGTTCCACAGGCGACGGGTCTGTGCGCTGATTTTCACTGCAGTGGGACAGTGGTGGTGGTCGGACTCCAGACGGGAAGGTAAGTGAGATGGGGGTGGGGGGTGGTGCCCTGCCCTGCTATGCCTCTCAGACTCATCA
>NC_046000.1:8772493-8854993 GCF_010909765.2 Amblyraja radiata | reverse complement strand
CGTGCTGGGCTTTCACGTTTTCGGTAAGCCTGCTGGCCCGGCCTGTGAGTGTGGGGTTGTCGGACAGGGACGGGAGGGCACAGGAGGGACACTGGAATTCACGCTGGCTCCTGTCCACGGTCGACTCGAGGAGCCAAGGCTCCTGCTAACTGGGTTTTCAGTGTTAAATGGGAGAGAGCTGGAGGGGAGAGGATGATAATGTTCTTTTTCACTGAATGAATATGGTACAGCATTGAAACATGGCCTTTCGTCCATGCTGACCAAGATGCTCCATCTAAGCTACTGCCACCTGCCCGCGTTTGCCCCATTTACCTCCAAAGCTTTCCCATCCATGTACCTGTCCAATCATCTTTTAAATGCTGTTATAGTACCTGTCTCTGGCAGCTCAAGTCATTTTCCGGTGATCCTGTGAGCCCTGCATAGTTCCACTTATCCCCCCTTCTCTCGTTGCAGGAGTCTGGCCGGACGGTTCTGACGGGACGGACATCAACGCGCTGTGTCGCTCCCACAACGAGCGGGTGGTGGCCGTGGCTGACGACTTCTGCAAGGTCCACCTCTTCCAGTATCCCTGCTCCAAGCCCAAGGTCAGTCGGAGCGCCGGGAGCAGGAGAGACATCACGCCCTTACCTCCCTCCCCAGACTTCTCCACGGTCATCACCTGCAATCTTCTGGAAAGGCTGCTGCCTGTTTGAGGCCTAGTCATTGTCAGTGGAGGATGGATTGAGTGGTCAGTGTCTCAGGGCCACACTGACCACAGTCTTTTTACAGACTGACCACACTGGCTGTAAAAAAAAAAGTACTGGAGTTACTCAGGAGGTCAGGCAGCACCTCTGGGGAATGTGGACAGGTGACGTTTCAGGGCCGGGACCCTTCTTCCGATGAAGAGAGGGGCGGGGAAGAAAGCCGGAAGTGAGCAGGGGGCAGGACGAAGAATAGTGAGCGATAGGTGGATTAAGGTGAGGGAGAGGTTTTGATAGGCAGATGTTTGTACAAAGACAAAAGGGGTGAGATAAGGATAGATGTGTGAATTGTGATGGACTGCTTCAAATCTTCAGCAAAACTCCAGTCACTGGTACATTTGGCATGGAACCAGGCCCTTCGGCCTATGTCAACCAGCGATTGTATGTTTTGTTATTTATTATTATTTTTATGTGTATTATTATTATTATTGTGTATGACTGCAGGCAGGGAGAGGGAGATGGAGAGGGGAAGGAGAGAGGGGTGGGGTACGGGAGGAGAGAGGGATGGGGAGAGAGGTGTGAGGGATGGGGGAGGGAGGGGAGGAGGAGATGGGGTAGGGGAGGGAGGGTAAGAGTGTGGAGGGAGGGGGAAGAGGGGTGGGGGGAGAGAGTGGCAGAGTAGATAGGGGAGGTAGGGGATAGGGGGAGTGGTGGAAGAGGACAGAGGGGTAGGGGAAGGGGTGTGGGGGTGAAGAGGGAGGGAGGGGAGCGAGAGGGGTGGGAGGGCGGAGAGGGGTGGGGTTAAGTGGGAGAGAAGTGAAGAGTGGGTAGGGGGAGTGGAAGAGGGACAGGGGTGGGGGTGCAGGAGGGGAGGGGAGGGAGAGGGGTGGGGTAAGTGGGAGAGAAGTGGAAGAGTGGGGAGGGAGGGGGAGTGGTGGAAGAGGGACAGAGGGGTAGGGGGAAGGGGGCGGAGGGAGAGAGGGAAGGGGGTGGGGAGAGAGGGATGGGGGTGGGAGGAGGCGGGGGAGGAGAGAGGGGTGGGGAGGGGAGGAGAGAGGGGAGGGGTAGAGAGGTGTGGAGGAGGGGGGAGATGGGGTACCACCAGTTTAAATTCCATTTGGAATATTTTGGAGGACCAAGAAACCAAGAACCAAGGTCACGCCGTACACTAGCACAATCCTACACACTAGGGACAATTTACAGAAGCCAATTGACTTACAAACCTACACGTCTTTGGAATGTGGAGGAAACCAGAGCATAGAGAAAACCCATGTGGTCATAGGGAGAAGGTACAAACTCCATACAGACAGCACCCGTGGTCAGGATCAAACATGGGTCTCTGCTGCTGTAAGGCAGCAATTCTACCGTTGCTCCACTGTGCCGTCCTAAAGGGGCAAACTCCCAACATATTATTAAACTCAAAAGACCAACACATATTCATGCATTCGTTCCTACCAGCTGAACTAGTTTTTACGGAGGGCTTTTGAAGTAATTCATAACAACACTGGAGGTATGGTTACTGAATTGAATGATTTTAATGTATTTTCTGACTTATGGACAAAATGGACTAAACCGTTTGTTTACTGGGCACAGCCAGTACAAAAGTTTTACTTAGAACACAAAATGCTGTATCTCTGGAGGATGTGGAAGGAGACATTTTGGGTCGGGACCTTTCTTCAGACTGATGAAGAAGTTTGAAATGAGATGCAGATTTATATTTTTTTAAAAGACACAGAAGTCTGAAGAGGGGTCTTGACCCGAAAATGACCTAAACATAATAGTCACTAAATGCTGGAGTAACTCAGCGGGACAGGCAGTGTGGAGTATATTGTAAAACACCAGTATAGGATGTGTGCATTTTTTTTTGGGTGTTTTACAATATACTCTACAGGCAGCATCTCTGGAGAGACAGAATGGGTGATATTTCAGGTCGAGATGTTTAAGAAGGAAATGCAGATGCTGGAAAATCGAAGGTGCTGGAGAAACTCAGCGGGTGCAGCAGCATCTATGGAGCGAAGGAAATAGACAACGTTTCGGGCCGAAAACTTCTTCAGACCTTCTTTCAGCTCAAGATCCTTCTTCAGATCAGTATCTGCAGTTCCTTCATACACAATCACCTAATCCTGCCTGAGCCGCTGAGTTACTCCACAGGGATGGGAAAGGGAGGCAGAGAGTTGCACAACATGGAAACAAGCCATTCGGCCCAACACATCCATGCTGACCAGTGAACCATCCATATCAATCTCATTTCCTAGCCCTTGGTCCACAGGTTCTATACTGAGGTAGTTGAAGTTCTTTTCTTGGCATGTCTTAAATCCGGGCACTAACTTTGCTCGATTCACCTCCAATTGATAAAGACAGCGTATTCACCCTATCCCCCTCATGATTTTATACATCTTTATAAGATCACCCCAGCCTCCTGCACTCGAAGGAATAAAATCCTAGCTTGCCCAACCTCTCACTGTAGCTCATGCCCTTCATTCCTGGCAACATCCTAGTAAATCTGCACTCTTTCCAGCTTAATGACATAGTTCCTACAGCAGGGTGACATGAACTGAACACAAAACTCCAAGTGCCGCCTCACCAGAGACTTGGACATGAGACATTTGGAGTTGGTCGCCTGTCCAGATGCTGCTTGAAGTGCTGAGTTCCTCTAGCACTTTGTGTTTTGCTCAAGGTTCCAGCATCTGCAGTTCCTTGTGCCTCCACAAACTGCGGTCACACCGACATCTTTCTTTGCAAACAAACCGAGAGATAATTACACTGAGGACATTGGTGGATCGTGAACAGAATGGTAATGTAGTCGTTTGGACAGGTGCATGGATAGGAAAGGTTTATGGGATATGCCCCAACGCGGGCAGGTAGGAATAGCATAGATGAGGCATCTTGGTCAGAATGGGCGAGTTGGGCCAAAGGGCTTGTATCTGTGCAGTGTGACTCTATGACCTCAGCGGGTCAAGCAGTATCTGTGGAGGGTATGGACAGATGATATCTTGGCCTGAAGTTGGACCGAAGGGCCTGTTTCCTAGTTCTATGACTCGCTAGAATTTAGGAGATTGAGGGGGGATCTTATAGAAACTTACAAAATTCTTAAGGGGTTGGACAGGCTAGATGCAGGAAGATTGTTCCCGATGTTGGGGAAGTCCAGGACAAGGGGTCACAGCTTAAGGATAAGGGGGAAATCCTTTAAGACCGAGATGAGAAAAACATTTTTCACACAGAGAGTGGTGAATCTCTGGAACTCTCTGCCACAGAGGGTAGTTGAGGCCAGTTCATTGGCTATATTTAAGAGGGAGTTAGATGTGGCCCTTGTGGCTAAAGGGATCAGGGGGCATGGAGAGAAAGCAGGTACAGGATACTGAGTTGGGTGATCAGCCATGATCATATTGAATGGCGGTGCAGGCTTGAAGGGCCGAATGGCCTACTCCTGCACCTATTTTCTATGTATCTATGTAGTTTAGTTTTAGAGATACAGCGTGGAAACAGGCCCTTTGGCCCACCGAGTCTGCGCCACCCATACACTAGTTCTATCCTAAACACTAGGGAAAATTTACCGCAGCCAATTTACCTACAGCCCTGTTCATCTTTGGAGTGTCATCGGGAGAACGTACACTCCGTACAGACAGCACCTGTAGTCAGGATCGAACCTGGTCTCTGGTGCTGTAAGGCAGCAACTCTACCCACTGCGCCACCGTGCCACTAGTCTTAGAACATCTATGTGAAAGGTTGCAGACGAGGTGGTGTCTCTGGTTTCCCAGTCCCGGGCTGGGGTGGGTGAATCTCCCATGGCCAGTGCATAATCTGATACCTCTGTCCTCCATTTGCCCGCAGGCTCCCAGCCACATGTACGGTGCGCACGGCAGTCATGTCACCAACGTTCGCTTCACGCACGACGACAGTTATCTCATCTCCACCGGCGGCAAGGACACCACCGTGATGCAGTGGCGAGTGACCAGTGGCCGGCTGGAACACAGCACCTCCGTCTCCTCCGCGTCTGCCTCCTCCCTCGACCTACTGCCCGGCAGCACCTGAGGCCCCGCTGCTGCCGCCCTCCGCTTCCCCTCATCCCCCCCAATCTTCCCCTCTCCCGTCACCCAATCTTCTCTCCTTCCTCCTCCCTCAACCTGCTGCCCGGCAGCACCCGAGACCCCTTGTCTTGCCTCACACCTCCATCCCTTCTCTCCTCCTTTCTTCTTCCTCCCTTGCCCACATCTTCCTCCCTAACCCTCCCTTTTCATCCTTTTTCCTACCCTTTCATAGCTCTCTCCAGATCTTATCCCTTTCCCACTCCCTCTAACCTTCTCCCTTCCCCTCTCACCTCCGCTCCCTCCCCGTCCCTTCTTTCCCTTTCCTCCTCCCCCTCTCCGCTCCCTCTCCTGCCCCCTTCTTCCCATCTCCTCCCCCTCTCCTTTTCTCACTCCTTCCTTTTGCACTACTCCCCCGCATCCTTACTCCCTTCCTGTTCCCCTATCTCTGCTTCTACCTCCTCCCAATACCCTCTCCCTCCTCCCCTGACCTTGCATCCCTCCCCATACCTGCCCCCCTCCCCCCCTTCCTCCTCCCCTCACTCCGGAGATGAGGATTTTCCTGGTTCAGGTACATCCTTACTCGGACCATTCTGACACGTCTCAGGGAGACCTCCGTTAGCACTCAGCACCCCACCCCCTTCCCTCTCTCGCTCTCTCTAGCCTCTCCTCGTCCTCACAACTGGATAGGTGGCAGGGGACGGGTGTGGAGATGTTGCCCCGGGGGTAGTATGGCGAATGGGAAGGGTGTAGGCATGGATTCTGATAGTGTCGCTCAGTCCACACTGGACTTCCCTTCATCTTCCCAGCCCCTTTGGTTTTCATGGGGGTCAGGAAAGCAGTCTTGAACGTCTGGGCAAGGAGATGAACGGCAGGGCAGGTGATCCTGTGGGCAGCTACGTGGAGGGTTGTGGGGAAGCGTGAGAGCCCCCCTCAGGCAGTGCCAAGGGTAGCTGCTTGGACCTGGTACCCACAGGTGACTGGCTGTGCCCAAAATTGCCCGCTGATTGAAAGGAGGACAGGAAGCCAGCATTGTGCTCAGTGGCTTGTAACCACCTGACAGGTGGGCAGGTTGTTGGAATGGCAACCATCCCCTTCCCCATGGCATGGGTAATCAGGAATCAGGGAGGAGCCAGCCTCTCTCCAGTCTCTGACACTGCAAAGCTAACTCTTAACATTCCTGGATGTCGTTTTTATTGTAAAAATTATCAATCTCATTAGGTCCTGTTTTATTTTGTTTGGGAGATTTGTTTATATATAAGGGTATTAGAAAGAGCCTGATATATGTCAAAAGGATCAAAGCGGGATACACGCAGACTAGATGATTGTAAACAGAAAATATATATTTTCCCATTGAAATAAAGCCTGATTTTAACAATGTTTAGTTCACCAGCAGCCTGTGAATCTTTTGCTTTAGTTTTCGTATTACAGGTACAGCATGGAAACAGGCCCTTCGGCCCACCCGGTCTGCACTGACCTATGCACACTAGTTCAATGTTATTCACTCCCTCCGCAATTTCACAGCAACCAATTCAGCTACAAACCCGCACATCTTTGGGTTGTGGGAGAAAACCCACGTGTTCATCGGGATAATGTGCAAACTCCACAGGGACAGCACCCAAAGTCATGATCAAACCCAGGTATCTGGTGCTGGGCTGTTTAGTTGAAATGGTTGCACCTTTCCCCCCCCCCATGGTGTAAATGTCAAATAATTGCAGGCATAGCTTTAAGGGGAGAGGGGTAACGTTTTGGAAGATGTGCATGGCAAGTTTATTTTAGTACAGAGGGTAATGAGTGCCTGGAACGTGCTGCTGGAGGTGGTGGAGAACGGAATAGTGGTGTTTTCCGATGGATATGCAAGAATATGGATCACCTGCAGGAACAGATTCGTTTAACTTGGACATTGTGGGCTGAAGGACCTGATTTTATTCTCTGTATACACAGTCCATAGGTTACCAGTCAGCCCTTTAACCTAGTTCTTCAATTAGAAAATGGCTGATTCTGATCTTAATTCCATCCAGCTGCTCAGGTCTGTAACTATTAATTTGCTTGTCCCCACAACAATTTACCAATCTCAATCTGGGAATTTCTAACAGGCACCCCTCCTCCTCCCAGCCCTTTGGGGGAGGGAGATCCACATACCTCACCCCCTCCTGCACCACCCTAGCCCGGATTTAAAAGATGAGGGGGCCCCTTGTTCTGGACCACATTCCACGCAAGGGGAAATTGTTTCTTTCCTGCTGCTCAGAAAATGATTGCAATTCCATGTTGTTACTATTAGCGGTCTTGTGGTGTGGTGCTGCTACTTAAAACATAGAACAGGGAGTTGCAAGCGTAAGTCCTTCAGCCCACAATGTCTGTGCCGAACGTATATAAAATTATGAAAGGCATAATAGATGCGGTAGACAGTCTGAACCTTTTCCCAGGGTGGAAATGTCCAACACTAGAGGGCATAGCAAGAAGGTGAGATTGGGAAATTGTAACAGAGATGTGCAGTGCAAGTTTTTTTTTACACACAAAGCGGTAAACTAATCACCTCTGTCTGCATGTGATCCATGCCCCTCCATATCCACGTGTCTACCCAAAGGTTTCTTAAACACCATCGTATCTGCCTCCACTCTTGGCAACACGTCCCAGGCCCCCATCATCCTCTGTGTAAAGATGACTTGCCCCACACTTCTCCTTTAAACATTGCCCCTTGATCAGTGTCTGAAGAAGGGTCCCGACCAGAAATGTCACCAATCCATGTTCTCCAGAGATGCTGCCTGACCCGCTGAGTTACTCCAGCACTTAGTGTCTTTTTTTAATCTGAAGGGTCATGCACGAAAAACATCGTCTGTCCATCCCTTCCACAGGTTCTGCCTGTCTCACTGAATTCATCCAGCATTTTATGCTTATCTCAGTGGAGCATCCTCTAATCATTATTTACCCATTCCCACCGGGATCACGAGAAGTGGATGATCTATATCACTCTCACAGACATATCAATGAGAGCTTGGTGTGTCCAAATTGGTTGCTGTGTTTTCTACATTCCCTCTGTGACCGTGTGGATTTCCCCTGGGTGCCACTGTTTCCTCCCACACCTTGAAGACATGCGGGTCATGGGTTAATTGACCCCCAGTTTGTGAGCGAAGAGTCGAATGTGTGTGGTGTTGATGGGAATGGGAACTAATAAAAACATTTCTTCCATCGAACGTGTCCAAAGACAGGCAGCTCGATTTGTTACTAACACCTATGAGAGAGAAGCGAGTGTCACCAAACTTCTGAATTCTCTGGGGTGGAACCCTCTCCAAGACAGACGTGAAGCTTACCGTTTGACCTGTTTTTACAAAATGTTAAATGGTCAGCTCGACATAGACTACAAGACCTACACCAAACCCAAACCAATTAGGAGCAGACGAGGGCATTCAATCCAATTTGTGATCCCAGCTACAAAGACAGATGTGTACAGCAATTCGTTCTTCCCCCGCACAATTAAAGCATGGAATAATCTCCACCCAACTATAGTTACCCAACCAGATGCAACTAAATTTAAAGTAGCTCTTTCTTCCCAATAACCCTTTCTGGCTTAAGCCCTCCCTTCACCACCTCCAGTTTAAATTCCATTTGGAGGACCAAGAAACCAAGAACCAAGAGGGGAAAGTGTAAAAAACATCAGTTGACAGTTAGTGTGGACCTGATGGGCTGAAAGGCCTGCTTCCATGCTGTAGCTCCTTACAACATAATTACGTGACCAGCAGTCATTGAAATGTCAAGAGTGTTTTATTGTCATATGTCCAAGATAGAACTATTAAATTCTTACTTGCAGCAGCACAACAGAATATGTAAACGTAGTACACACAAACCAATATAATAAACAAGGGAAAAATGTTCAGCTCAAAAAAAGTATATACACACACACACACACACAAAACAAAAAAATTGTGCAAAAAGATAAAACTGATGCCCTCAAGTTTATGTAGTTCAGAGGTATTGGAGGTTGTGGTGTTTAATAGCCTGATGGCTGTAGGGAAGAAGCTGTTCCTGAATCTGGACGATACAGTTTGCAGGCTCCTGTACCGTCTTCCCAATGGCAGGAGTTAGTGTCTGGCCAGGGTGGTGTGGGTCTCTGATGATGCTGGCTGCCTTTTTGAGGCAGCGACTGCTGTAGATCTCTTTGATGGTGAAGAGGTCAGAACCCGTGATGTACAGGGTGGGCAGTGTTCACCACTTTTTGTGGGCTCAGGCAGCTTTGATCAGTTTAATTTATTGTCACGTGCACCGAGGTACAGTGAAAAGCTTTTGTTGCGTGCTAACCAGTCAGTGAAAAGACTATACAACATTACAATCGAGCCATTTACAGTGTACATGACAAGGGAATAACGTTTAGTGCAAGGTAAAGCCAGTAAAGTCTGTTCAAAGACAGTCTGAAGATGGGTCTCGAACCAAAACGTCGTCTATTCCTTCTCTCCATAGACGTTGCCTCACCCGCTGAGTTTCTCCAGCATTTTCTGTCTACCTAGACAGTCCAAGGGTCAACAAAGAGGGAGATAGTAGCTGAGGACTGCTCTCAGCATGCGGTAGGATAATTCCATTGCCTGATAACAGCTGGGAGGAAACTCCCTGAATCTGGAGGTGTGTGCTTTGTAAGATGGAGCCAGTTTGTGATGGGGTTATGGGTGCACAGGGCCACAGACACCTTGTTAAGCGTAACCAGCCAGCGCACCCTCTCGCTCCTACACCCCTCCTGGTTGTCATTTCATTGTTACATTTCAGGGCACAGGACAATAAAACACTTTTGACTCTGGATCCTCAGAAACTTCTTCCGCCCACTACAACTTTCCAATGGTGCTCGCCGGCTTGGGGGGGGGAATGGGTTGGTCCTGAGGTGGTGGAAGGAGTTTGGTTCTGAGGAGGGTGGAAGAAGCGGGTTGGTCCTGGGGGGGAGGAGGGGTGAGAGAAGGGGTTCGGTCCTGGAAAGAGTGAGGGAGTAGAGGTTCGATCTTGGGGGAGAAAGGGCTGGGGGAGAAGGGGTTCAGTTCTGGGGGGAAAGAATGGGTTCGTTCTGGTGGGGAAAGAAGGGGTTCGGTTCTGGGAAGAAAGAAGGGGTTCGGTTCTGGGGGGGGAAAGAAGGGGTTCGGTTCTGGGAAGAAAGAAGGGGTTCGGTTCTGGGAAGAAAGAAGGGGTTCGGTTCGGGGGAGAAAGAAGGGGTTCGGTTCTGGGGGGGAAGCAGGGGTTCAGTTCTGGGGGGAGAAAGAATGGGTTCAGTTCTGGGGGAGAAAGAATGGGTTCGGTTCTGGGGGGAGAAAGAAGGGGTTCGGTTCTGGGGGGGAAAGAAGGGGTTCGGTTCTGGGGGGAGAAAGAAGGGGTTCGGTTCTGGGGGGGGGAAGAATGGGTTCGGTTCTGGGGGGGGGGGGGAAGAATGGGTTCGGTTCTGGGGGGGAAGAAGGGGTTCGGTTCTGGGGGGGGGAAGAAGGGGTTCGGTTCTGGTGAGAAAGAAGGGGTTCGGTTCTGGGGGGGGGGGGGGGAAGAAGGGGTTCAGTTCTGGGGGGAGAAAGAAGGGGTTCGGTTCTGGGGGGAAGGGGGTTCGGACCTGAGGAGACGGTAAAAAAGAGGCGGTTAAAGCATTCAAGAAGGAACTGCAGTTGCTGGAAAATCGAAGGTAGGCAAAAATGCTGGAGAATCTCAGCGGGTGCAGCAGCATCTATGGAGCGAAGGAAATAGGCGACGTTTCGGGCCGAAACCCGGTTAAAGCAAATCAGCGGTCGGGCAAGACTCACCACCACCGTCGCCGCCGCCGCCCGACTGACGGATGGATGCCCCGCGCGCCACAGGAGGGGGGGCACGTGACGCCAACTGTCGACCCTCGCGGGGCCACGTGACGCCAACTGTCGACCCTCGCGGGGGCACGTGACGCCAACTGTCGACCCTCGCGGGGCCACGTGACGCCAACTGTCGACCCTCGCGGGGCCACGTGACGCCAACTGTCGACCCTCGCGGGGCCACGTGACCATGGGGTCTCCAACACGTGGGGCCATGTGACGTCAACTGTCGACCCTCGCGGGGCCACGTGACAACTGTCGACCCTCGCGGGGCCACGTGACGCCAACTGTCGACCCTCGCGGGGCCACGTGACGCCAACTGTCGAACCTGGCGGGGCCACGTGACCATGGGGTCTCCAACACGTGGGGCCATGTGACGTCAACTGTCGACCCTCGCGGGGCCATGTGACGTCAACTGTCGACCCTCGCGGGGCCACGTGACGCCAACTGTCGACCCTCACGGGGCCACGTGACCATGGGGTCTCCAACACGTGACGCCAACTGTCGACACTCGCGGGGCCACGTGACGACAACTGTCGACCCTCGCGCCGAAGAGCCGGGTCTCTCTCTCTCTCCCCCCCGCCCGGGGGAAGGGGGCGAACGCCCTCTGTCTCTACCCCGGGGTGTGGTGACTCCATGCCCCCCCTCACCCACCAAGAGGGAGAAGCCCCCCTTCCTTTCAGGGACCGAACCCCATCTTCCCCCCAGGACCGAACCCCAATCTCCCTCCCTCCATCGCTGAACCCCAACCCCCCCAGGACCGAACCCCAACCCCCCCTCCATCACTGAACCTGAACCCCAATCTCCCCCCTCCATCACTGAACCCCAATCTCCCCCCTCCATCACTGAACCCCAATCTCCCCCCCTCCATCACTGAACCCCAATCTCCCCCTCCATCACTGAACCCCAATCTCCCCCCCCCCCCCCAGGACCGAACCCCAATCTCCCGGCCCCTCCATCACTGAACCTGAACCCCAATCTCCCGGCCCCTCCCCGAGGACCGAACCCCATCTCTTTCCCCTCCCCCTCAGGGGTAGAGAGAGACAGAGAGCGGAGGGGGTGAGTGAGTGCGCGCTCCCGTGCCCGCGCGCCCCCGACGCCGCCACGCGCGTCCCCGCCCGCCCGCCGGAGCGCGCGCCCTCCCTCCCTCTCTCTGTCCCTCCTCCCTTCCCCCCCCCAACAACCCCGCTCCGGGGTCAGCGCGTCCCCGCCACCCACCACCACTGCGCGCTCCCGCCGCCGCCACCACGCGCGCCCTCCCCCCCCCCCCGCCCGCCGGAGCGCGCTCCCCCCCCCCCTCTTTCACACACTCTCTCCCCCACACCCCCCCCCCCAACCCCAACTCCCCCCTCTTCCCCCCACCCCCCCCCCCTCCAACAACAACCCCGCTCCCGGGTCAGTCCAGTCAGTCAGCGAGCGGCGGGCGGGCGGGCGGCCGGGAGGAGCCAGGGTGGAGGGTCAGGAGGAGGGTCAGGGGGAGAGAGAGAGAGGGAGTGTGAGAGTGAGAGGAGGAGGAGGGAGGGAGGGAGGGAGGAGGAGGGAGGTGGGGGCCTCAGGCCCAGGCCCACGCCCGGTGGAGCCCAGCAGCGGGGCAGCGGCGCCGGGACCACAGGGAGCGCTGACCCGGCGGGCGGGCGGGCGGGCCCCGAGCCCGAGCCATGGCGGCCAACATGTACCGGGTCGGAGGTGAGTCAAGCGGGGTGGGGGTTGGGGAGGGAGGGGGGGGGGGTCTGTCCCGGGAGAGTGGGGGGGGAGTAGAGGAAGGGGAGGGGGTGGAAGTCTGCCCTGAGGGGGGGGGTGGGGGTGGAGGATGGGAGTCTGCCCTGGGGGGGGGGGGGGGGTTAGAGGTAGGAGGGGGGGGGGTGAGAGTCTGCCCTGGGAGGGTGAAGGGAGGGGGGGGGGGGGGGTCTGTCCCGGGAGAGTGGGGGGGGGGGGTAAGAGGAAGGAGAGGGGGGGAGGGGGTGGAAGTCTGCCCTGGGGGGGGTGAAGGAAGGGAGGGGGGGGGGGTCTGTCCCGGGAGAGTGGGGGGGTAGAGGAAGGAGAGGGGGTGGGAGTCTGCCCTGGGGGGAGTAGAGGTAGGGGGGGGGTGAGAGTCTGCCCTGGGAGGGTGAAGGAAGGGGGGGGTGGAGGAGGGGGGTCTGTCCCGGGAGAGTGAGGGGGGGGGTGGAAGTCTGCCCTGATAGGGTGAAGGAAGGTGGAGGAGGGGAGTCTGCCCTGGGGGGAGTAGAGTTAGGAGAGTCTGCCCTGGGAGGGGAGTAGAGGGAGGAGGGGGGGGGGGGTGAGAGTCTGCCCTGGGGGGGGGGGTGGATTGGAGGAAGGGGCTGAGAGGAGGAGAGTGGAGGAAGAGGAGGGGGGGGGGCTGTGAGGGGGGAGAGTGGAGGGAACCTGTGGGGGGGGGGGGGGAGTCTGCCCAGGGAGGGGGGTAAATGAGGTTTGGTCTCAGGAGGGGGCTTGGTCCCAGGATGGGGGGATGGGATGAGGAAGGGGGCCAGGAGAGGGGGTTCTGCCATGGGGGGGGGGGGGAAGAGAGAGGGATAGTGAGAGGGAGTCTGGTCCGAGGAGAGTTGTGGAGGGGGGCGGGGGGGTTAGGGGCCCGACGGGACGGTTAATTTGATTCAGCCCCAGATGTGGGGGGGGGGAGGGGTTAGAGAGGAGGACGTTCTGACCCGGGGGGCAGGGGGTTTCTGTAACGGGAGGGGGCCTGGGGGGAGGGGGAGTTGTGGGGGTTTGGTCCTGGTATGGGGGGGGGGGGGGGGGGGGGGGGGAGTGAGAAGGGATTTGGTCCTGGGATGGATGGTTGGATGGATGGGAGGAAGGGGGTTTAGTCCCGGGTGGTGAAGGGGGGGAGTTCTAGGAGGGGAAGGAGACCGAAGAGGGTTTGGGCTCAGAATGGGGATTCTCAGTGGGGGGGGGGGTAGGAGAGAGGGTCCAGTCCTGGCAAGGGGGGGGGGGGGGGTTGGAGGAAAAGGGAAGGGGGTTTGGTCCTGGGATGGAGGCAGAGGGGGTTCAGTACAAGTAGGGGATAAATAGGGTTTGGTCCTGGGGGGGTGAGTTCAGTTCCAGAAGGGGGGAGAGGGGGCTTGTTCTGTGATTGGGGGGGGGGGGGGGTGGAGGTTCTGTCCCACGAAGGGGAGAAGGGAGTTCGGCACCAGGAGGGGAAGGAGAGGGGTTTCTGACCCGAGGGGAAAATGTATTGAAGGGGGAGGGGGGGGAGGGGGAAAGGGTTTGGTCCCAGTGGAGAGGAGGGGGTTGATCCAGGGGGAGGGGATAAGAGAGTGGGTTTGGACATTAAGGATGAGGGAGTTCTATCCTGGGAGGTGAGAGTGGGTTTGGTCCCATGGGGGAAGGGAGGAGAGGAGGTTTGAACCTCGAGGGGGTTTTGGAAGGGAGGGAGATGGATATAATTTGGTCTTGAGAGGAGGAGGGGGTTTGGTCCTGGGGAGGGGGAGGTTTGGCCCTGTAAGGATGGATAGGGGTGGTTCTTGGGGAAAAATTAGGGGGTGCTATGTTTGGATGAGGGGGGCAAGAGGAGTGCTTAGTTCATGCGATTAGAAGGGAGAGGGGTCTTTGATCCGGGGAGGAATGAGGGGGGCTCCCTTTGGGGTTGTTGAGTGGCAGGAGGGGGGTGGGGGAGGGTCAGATGGGGAAGAGCGTCAGTGGGTGGAGAAGAGTATGGTTGGCAGCAAATGTGCGTAAAGTCCACTTGGGGTCAGGCAGGGGTGGCAGTGGCAGGGGGGGTTTGGCTGGTGAAGGCTGAAGAATCTGTGGGTGGGGCCTCTGGCAGGGGGATGCAACTGAAGTTTTGTGCGGGAGTGCTGAGATGGGATGGGAAGATGAGGAGGGGCTCAGGCGGAGTGTAGCAGACGATTTGGGCTTTTATTTGGGTTGGGAGTATCTGTGGACGGGCCCCGCCATTTGGGGGGCTGGGGGAGAGGCTGAGGTTTGGACATGTTTCACGCCAGGCGGAGGTGGAGTCAATCTGTGGTAGGGAGGGAGGATGGAGAAACTGCTAGTTGGGCTGCTTCGGGTGGACGGGAGTGTTTGGCTCTGGGGGGAGGAGGGTTGGGGTGGTCAGATGTTGTGGGGGGGGGGGGGAAGGGGGTGTTGCCGTACGATGTTGGATCCCTGGTGACGGAATACTGAAGTTGGACGGTGGCTTTGTGTGTTTTGTCCCCTGACTGAGACATTGCTGGCATCCTGGAAGGGCTCTGTAGAGTTTGAGCACATTGGGTTTGAAGTGTCTTGCTTGCACAGTGGTTGGCAGGGGTGTGCATGAGTAATAATGGTGGTCTGGGCAATCTGCGTACCTGTCCAACTCTGTCTTTGGCAAGGTTGGAAATTGGGACGAATGTTTGAGGGTGAACATCTAGTAATGTGGCTGACGCAATGGGAGAATTGCTGACAGCAGATGTTATCTCAAAAAGCCTTTGGAACATTATTTTGCTACTTGCGGGGGATGAAGAGACATGGCAAAAGAGGGGAAGTCATGAGACATTTAAGTGTCCGATTGATGGGGAATGATTCACTCTCCCACAGTGGGATCCTTCCTGCTTGGAGGGGCCAGCGGTTTTTACAATCCGAGTAAAATGTTGTGCGCCCTGGATGTGGCTTTAGCAAGCTAGGTGTGACCCTGCCTGCGTTTGTGCAATGTGCGAGGCACAGAAGCAAGACATACGGGTGTCGGGGGTTATGGGGAGAAGGCAGGAGAATGGGGTTAGGAGGGAGAGATCGATCAGCCATGATTGAATGGCGGAGTAGATTTGATGGGCCGAAGGGCCTAATTTTGCACCCATCACGTATGACCTGTGAGATCCTCCATACCCCAGGATCACAGAGGGCTGAACTAATGGCTAGCTTGCCCATGAAGTAAACCAGGAAATGGAGGAATGTTGATCAGTGACGGGGATCTGCAAGTCACAGGCATGTATCGTTGCAGTTTGTCAGCCACGTGATTGATGTAATAGATCTCCCTTAACGTGACGATTTTGGCTGTCAAGAAATCGTCTCTGCCAGAGTTCGGATTCATTAATTGTTGTTGGTCAAGAAATGCTGTGATTCTCTCTCCTCTTTAACTATTGCTTCAAGTGTTCTGATAGTAGCATGAGTGGGGATGGGTAAGGGGGAGTTTAGGCCTGAGTCTTCACACATAATTGCCTTGTTTCCTGGCAGGTGGGTCAAAAACACCAAAGCCTATAGCACTTGAAAATTCCCCTCTGGAGGCCAAGTAGATCTGTAAAGCCACGTGGCTTCAGTGTGGCTGTCCAGCTTCGACCCTTGAAAGCAGGGACGCTAGGCATTTAAAACATTTCTTGTCAAATCTTTTTTATTTTATGTGTAGGAAAGAACTGCACATGCTGGTTTAAATCAAAGTAGACACAAAATGCTGGAGTAACTCATCATGACAGGCAGCATCTCTGGAGAGAAGGAATGGGTGATGTTTCGGGTCAGCCATTCTGAAGAAGTGTATCGACCCGAAACGTCACCCATTCCTTCTCTCCAGAGATGCTGCCTGTCTCGCTGAGTTGCTCCAGCTCTTTGTGACAACCTTTTGTTTTATGCTGTGCTCCTTTTAAGGGTTTTCAGTTCTACAGATATCTCCTTGTACTCATTGACTCTGCGATTCTTATCGAGCACTTTAACTAAATTAAAGGTACAGAAATGTGCACCAGAAATGTACACCGTGGACGGCATGATTGTAATCATGTATAGTCTTTCCGCTGGTTGGATAGTACACAACAAAAAAGTTTTTCACTGTTCCTTGGTACACAATAGACAATAGGTGCAGGAGTAGGCCATTCGGCCCCTCGAGCCAGCACCACCATTCAATGTGATCATGGCTGATCATCCACGTGACAATAAACTAACTTAACTAAAAAAGAAGTGTGTAGGAAGGAACTACAGATGCTGGTTTACACCGAAGATAGACACAAAATGCTGGAGTAACTCAGCGGGACAGGCAGCATCTCTGTAGAGAAGGAATGGGTGACGTCCAGAGATGCTGCCTGTCCTGCTCCAGCATTTTGTGTCTAAAAAAGAAGTACATTGTATGAAGTTCAAATGGAATGTCGTTTGCTTTAGAGCAGTGGTTCCCAACCTTTTTTTGGCCATGCCCCACCTAATCACCTCTAAAATCCTGATGATCCCCCCCCCCATGTGGTGATATATAATTCATCATTTAAAAAGTGAACTCCGTTTCAGCTGAAGAAACATAAACTACATTTGTTTACCTGATGGAAAATCCAAAAAAATAAAAATCGAAAATTTGGACCCAGACCTCCTCAGTCGCGCTCAATTGCCCCCCTTAAAAATCAAATTGCCCCCCTGTGGGGCGTACGCCCCACGTTGGGAACCACTGCTTTAGAGGCATAGACCAGGACAATTGACTGAAGGCACGTGTGAAGACCTGGGATTTTAATGAGTGTTTCAAGTGGGGATGGGAGAAAGTGAGAAAGACAGAGAGGGATAAAGACAATAGTTCAACCAAAATACCTGAAGAGGGGGGTGCCCTCTTGGCAAAAACAAAGGAAATTTGGACATGTACAAGAGCAGAACGAGGGGAGGCATGAGATTTTGGAAGAGTTGTATGGGGCTGGAGGAGAAACTTGCAAAGGTTCAGACGTGCGGGTGAGAATTTTAAAAGGCAGCGTGGCTTAACTGGCCAGCAAGCATGGGCGGCATGTGTTCAGGACTGCTCAACAGTGAGAATTGGGAGAAGAGGGAACGGCTCTGGCTCAAAGGTCACCTCTCCTGACATCAGAACAGGGAAACCATCCACCCAGGATTTCTGGCTCCTGCACCATGTTAATCCCGTCCTTCCTGAAGCAGGACAGAATGACCAGAAGCTATCATTCCACAGTCTGATCATTCCGGAGCTGATTGTGGAATGCCTGCGTCAGGTCTATCATATGCCAATCCCACAGAAAACCCAAGGTTCTGCCTGGCTTTGACAGTATGTTCCACTCACACACTAAGTAGTACGCACAAATGCTTTATGTTGACCAAACAAACTGCAGGTGCTGGGCCCTTGAACTAAAAGCAGAATGCTGGGGGATCTCAACAAGTCAGGCAGCATCTGTGGATGGAAAGGGACAGACCATGTTTTGGGTCCTGGGCATTTCTTTAATAAAGAATCCCAACATATTGTCTGCCCATTTCCTTAGGTATTTGATGTGCTTTCTAAATAGTAAATCTGCTTTTTGTCATTATGGAAACATTGTCTAATCTTATGGACAGGTCAGGTCTGCCTATGACAGGGGAGTGCCTCACATGATTTCAAGCTATTTAAACTACTAGAAAGTTAAAAAATATTAGTCACAGTTGTATTGTCGACCACCAAAACGCTTGGTTGCGTTTCTCACTGTGGAAGCTCGCTATGTATATATTGAGGATGATATTGAGGATGATGTTAGGCCCATTCAACTGGGAGAACAAACTTGTTCTTCTAACATGGCAGAAGATTGTTTAAAATCCAGTCACTGGGCAAGATGCAGCGTTCAGTGAAAGATAAATACGGCACTCTCTCGGTGCTGTCCCTTCAAACATACAACATTCCCTCAGTGTTGGCACCATGGGGGAATTCAGCCTGGCTTTTGTGCTGACATCTAATGGGAAACCCCCTCTGCAGAGTAAAGCTGCCCAATATAAGCTTCTTAATGCAATGCCCTACAACAGTTTGCTGAAGATGTGCCTCTTAAGGGGGTTTCATGGGGGTTCCTGGGGAAGACGTATGGCTATTTAACAAAAATGACTCTGCATCCCTTCTCAAGAATTTTATAACTTGCAATTCGATTTTTAGACTTGAGAGATACAGCGTGGAAATAGGCCCGTCTGCCCACCTAGTCCACGTCGACCAGCGATCACCCCCATTCACTAACACTATCCTACACGTTAGGGACAAATTACAATTTTTACCAAAGTGAATTAACCTACAAACCTGTACGTCTTTGGAGTGTGGAAGGAAACCCGAGCACCTGGAGAAAACCCACGCTGTCACAGGAGAACGTACAAACTCCGTACAGGCAGGACCCGCAGTCAGGATCGAACCTGGGTCTCTGGCGATGTAAAGCAGCAAGCAACAAGGGCATAAGGGCCTAGTCTCAATTGCTCATCATATGACAAACCCACCGTCCCTGAAACGTTTCTAGCGAGACTTTGCTGCACGTGGTTTATGACAAGAATATTTCTTTGTTTGGAATAAGGAGAGCGATACTGTACATGGTGCTCTGGGAATGACAGAGAATGGCGGAAGCATTCCGCAGGTCAGGCAGCATCTGGGGAAAGAGAAAAGGCAGGTCGCCTTTCAGGTCAGAACTGGAAAAGTGAGAAACCAAGTTACTTTTAAGATTCAGAGAGGGTGGGGCAATATTGGTGCATTCTCGCCCGTATGATTGTTTTAAAGTCATTGTTCCTCGTATATTCAGTTATGAAGACCAACATACAATTTGCCTGAGCTACGTAGTGTACCTGCAGGGACACCTCGCTCTTTGAATTGTAACATCAAGCAATCATTTGCCATTTTAAAAAAAACTTCTGTTTTGTGCACTAAAGTGGATAACTACATTTTCATCTTTCCCCATTCTCTGTTCTCCTCCCGACACATTATATTGCATCTGCCATGTTCTTGCTCATTCCTTGTATAGGAGGCTGAGGGGTACAAGAGCTGTACAAGATTATGAGGGGGTAGGGTGTCTGCACAGAATCATTTTCCTGGGGTACGGGAATCAAAAACCATAGGACCAAGGTTTAAGGTGTGAAGGGAAACTTTTATTAAGAACATGAGGAGCTACTTTTTCCACACAGAGTGTAGTTAGTGGGTTACTGGAACGAGCTGCTAGAGGAGATAATTGAGGCAGGACAATAACACATTTGGACAGGTACATGGACAGGGAAGATCTAGGGGGACGTGAGCCAATTGTGGCAGGTGGGAAGAGCGAAGATGGGGCATGTTGATTGGTATGGACAAGTTGGGCCAAAGGGCCTATTTCCATATGTCTCTGACTCTATTCACTCAGTTTGTTTATATCCCCTTAAAGCCTGTGCATCCACTTCCCAATCCCACCTAGTTTATGCCAGGGTTCCTTGCAAATTGTGTACAAATGATCATGGCCCATCCTTCAGAGAATGGGTTTGCTTGGTTTACAGCTTGAGTATATAGTCAATTCCGTTTTGAAAGTTCCAGTTGAATCAGCTTTCAGACAGCGCGTTCCCGACGACAATGATTCGGTACATTACAATATTCTCCCCCAAAGCTTGTGTTCCGTGGAGCTGCACATTAAGTGAAGTCTTGGAATATTCCAGAAAATCTTCTGCTCCCTCTCCAATCCTTTCACTTTCTTCCTAAAATCCATTGCCCGGAGATGAGGCCTAACCTGTCGAGTGTTGTGTAAAAGTTTGCTGAGGTTTCCTCTCTAAATTGCCCCTGACTGGAGTGGTGGTTGGTTCTAGAACAACCCTGACTGAAACAACACCCCCAGTTTTCTACTCGATCCTTCTTTACTGGAATTTTCAGATGGTCGTGGATAAGAATGGGTGTTGAAGTTATGAGTCACCACCTTAGAGTGGAGGAAATCATTCTAAGGCTGGGAGGTAACCACTCAACAAGTTGTGAGAACTTTGACTCAGGTAGTACTTGTGACGGTAACTGGAACAGATGTTGTGGGTGTATGTGTTTGGGCAATTAACTGTCATGTGACCAATCTAATTAGGTAACTGTATGGCAGAGTTGGGCGGGCGGGATGAGGATGGAAAGAGGGCTTCCTGTGATTGTTCCGCTGTGTGTGAAATGGTTGCCTTGTTTATTTCTCTGCGCCGTTCGGGCCTCCTTATTTTCAAGGGCTAATGGTAGCCTGGAGCTAGTGCAGGACCAGGACGTGCATCTGGTTGTGCCGGGGCACCTGTTACTAGGAGAGTGTGGTGGCTGTGTCTCTAGTATCCAGCCAGATGTTGGCTCTCGATTGTTGTTGAAGGGAGGCCCACACACTCTGAGTTGCCTTTGTTCTGTACAAGATCTCATGAAATAACATTTCCGCTATTCCTCTTTCATTCCCTTTCCCTCCTGAACATCCTGACTCGCTATCGTCCCTCTGGCAGATTCCAGGTCATCCATGTGTGCGCCTGGATGGTGTGTGGCCGTGGTCTACTCAACTGCTGCGGGTGTGCCACAACTGTCCACCTTGCTCTTCCTACCTCTCCCCCTCCCTTACCCTTGCCCTGCAGCGTGTCACCCGATTGTAATACCCGTCACCGTCACAAAGGCTGGGGGTGATCAGTGGCAAAAACAAAGGGGTGCAGATGGTGGGATCCCATACGAAAGGAAGGCAGGGAGTGAAATGGAGAACCTGGGAGTGATGATGGTGGGTATGTGGGAGCGAGGTGAGAAACGGGGAACATGGTATAGAAGGGGTGGGTGATGGGGAGGAGGGTGGGTGAAGCTGGGTAGATAAGGAAGTGATAGACACAAAAAGCTGGAGTAACTCAGCGGGACTGGCAGTATCTCTGGAGGAAAGGAATGGGTGACGTTTCGGGTCGGGTCGGGTCTAGCTTTTTGTTTCTATGGTTTAAACCAGCATCTGGAGTTCCTTCAAAAGTAGGTGGATGGGAGTGCTTGAAATTGGAGAGTTGGATGTTCGTGCTGCTGGGGTTGTAAGCTCACTGAATGTGAGGCTGTTCTTCCACATTGAACACGATCAGATAACCCATGTCCTTATCTACCCAGATTTCTCTGTCACCCTGCCCCGACCCAACCTCCCCCACACAATAGTAGGCCCAGTACTTTCCTAGCTTATCTTTCCAATTCGATCTTTGGCCCAAGAGAATTTTTATTTATTCATTTTGGGATCTGGGCGTCACTGCCGTTTATTGCCCATCTTTAACTGCTCCGAATTGCGTGACTTGCCTGGGCATTTAAGAGTCAATTTAATTGTCTGATCTGGGATTGTTTCTGGGCTGCCACGCTTCCTTCCCTGAAGGGCTGTAGCGAACCATTAAAGCGGGGGGGGGGGGGGGGGGGGGGGTGTTCAGACAAACCCTTTTATACGGTCTCTTTTGTCTACCTTTCAGCAAGTTGGGTATTTGCGCGAGATGATATCGTGGCGTTGCTTACAAGTAATTTGTGATCCAGGTAGTTAGTGGTGAGAGGGGTTAATGGTGACCAAAGGAATTTCAGATGCAGGACCCTATGTAAAACATATTGCTGGAGTCAGGCTGCATCTGTGGACGCAATGCATAGGTGACATTTTGGATCCGGACTCTTTGTGAGCTTGCCTGTACCTTTACAGCCATGCCCAGGTACAACTCTGTGGGTCTCAATAACAATTGGAAGTCTCTTTCAACTGTCAGCTAGGCTGCATCATATCAACAGCCAAGGTCAGATACCAGCAGGAAGTAACTGTTTCTTGCTGGTTTTGTATCGTTAATAAATAGGAAATTCTTCTCCGGCAAATCGTTTTTATGTAACTGGATGAATTGTGCTGAGAGAGACTAGAATGTGAGTAGGTGGGTGGCTGAGGATGAAAGGGGAATGGAACATGCAGTGATACGCACAGAGTTTACCTGGTCGAACAGTGACACAAAATGCTGGCGTAACTCAGCGGGACAGGCAGAATCTGGAGAGAAGGAATGGGTTCAGACTGGAGAAGGGTCGCGAGCTGAAACGTTGCCCATTCCTTCTCTCCAGCGATGCCGCCTGTCCCGCTGAGTTACTCCGGCATTCAGTGTCTATCTTCGGTGTAAACCAGCATCTGCCGTTCCTCCCTACACCGTGACAAAGACTGAGTATTCCAGTCTGACCATTAATGGGAAGGTTGGTTCAGAATGCCGTCTGTAAGACTTTGTGCTTTGCGCGTAACCAAATAATTGGATGGTCCTGCTGTCCATCTCATAAACCACAGTGCAGTTTTTTGTCTCGTCCCAATAGTTTCCCCACGTCTTTAATTTTAAGATTCTGCTTAATACCTACTGCCAACTCCTTGATTTATTCTCCCTCGGGCCATTTGCCACTTGCTGTTTTCTCAGTGGATGGTGCCTGAGTCAGAAGATTTGTTACTCGTCCCGACACCCCGTGCTAGACACGGGGACAGAATTAAAGCTGATGATCATTCAGAAAATACTGCCGACCAGGTGCAATAAAAGGCCTAGGCCCCTATTTGGGCTCTCGAGTGGTAATGAAGTCTCGCGGCCACTACGAAGCAACTTGAGAGAGATGGTATTGGCTCAGGAGTGTAGTATTGAGGTAGAAGGTCAGCTGTAATCTTACTGAAGGGTGGAGAAGAACGTCATCGTGTTGAGGGTGGAGTCATACGTGGAACAGAATGTCATTAAGTTGGAAAGGGTGCAAAAGAGATTCACAAAGATTTTACCTGGACTTGCAGGATGGACATAGGGAGAGGTTTAGTTTAGAGATACAGCGCTGAAACATGCCCTTTGGTCCACTAAGTCCGCGCCGACCAGCGATCGCCGCACAGTTAACACCTATCCAACACACATTAGGGACAATTTACAATTATGCCAAGCCAATTAACCTACAAACCTGTACAGCTTTGTAGTTTGGAAACCGGAGCGCCTAGAGAAAATCCACACAGATCATGGGGAGAGCGTACAAACTCTGTACAGACAGCACCCGTAGTCAGGATCGAACCCGGGTCTCTGGCGATGTGAGGCAGCATAGATAGGCTTGGATAAGCTGAAACGTTTTCCTTTGGAGCATAGAAGGCTAAGGGGTGACCTTATTGAGGTGTACAAGATCATGAGGGGCGTGGATGAAATGAACAATCATGGCCCTGTCCCAATGTACGAGTTCATTGAAGTGCTCTCCCGAGTTTAAAAAAATCGAACTCGTGGTAAGCATGTAGAATAAACGTAGCGGGTATGTCGGAGCTCGGGGACGTCTCTTAGCGGCTCGTAAAGCTAATGGCAGGTACTCGGGAAATGCGGTAAGCTCGGGAAGACTCGTGAAGATTTTTCAACATGTTGAAAAATGTCTACGAGAGCCCCGAGTACCGACGAGTGGCCATTACCGTAAATCTCTGAGTTCGAATCAGGGCAAACTCGGGAGAACTCTTTGAATGAACTCGTACAGTGGGACAGGGCATTTAGTATTTTTCCCAGGATAGTGGAATCAAAAACTGGAGGACATGGGTTAAGGTGAGAGGAGAGAGATTTAAGAGGGACTTCAGGGGCACCTTTTTCAATCGGGATGGTCCGTATCTGGAATGAGCTGCCGGAGGAAGGTTTAAAAGCAGGTGCAATTCTGACTTTTCAAAGACTGACTTGGATAGAAAAGGTTTCAAGAGCAATGGGTCAGATGCAGACAAATGGGACCAGCCCAGTGTGCTGACTTGATTGGCATGCACAAGGTAGGCTGATGGGCCTGCTCCCATCTCTACCACTCTACCACTCGAAGTATGTTCAACAAGTCAAACTGGCTTTGCTTCTTGTTCTAAAAATGGAGGAGTTCTCCCAGTGTCCTTGGGTTAGTATTCATTCTCCAACAACGTGCTGAAAAGGTGTGTGATCTGGTGATCGCATTGGCGTTTGTAGGAGTTTGCGGCGCAGTTCCTAGTCATCAGAACGTTATGAGGAACACTGAAGTCATGGCTCCAGGGAAGTGCAAACACTCCTTCCATTGCTTCCACCTGGTTTGTCCTTGTTTGTGTACACAGGACTGTATGCAGAGTGTACACACTGAGCGATAGCCACCCAACAAACCTGACATGCACCTGAGGATACAGAGATTGAATGCAGGAGTGGTCACTAACCCTCTTACTGAGTCACTGTTGAAAAATGTTTTCCCCATGTCATCGTAGTTTTCTGACATGGTAAATTATGATGGGTGTGGTGTCATCCTCATGCATTGCATACTTGCTGGAGGCAGCTCAGGAAAGCTGTCCGGTTGTCATTAATTCCTTTGCATCTGCACAGGTCCACTGCACTGCCACTTCCCCAGCCAGCCAGCCACAGTTCAGCATCCAGGTGAAACAAAGTGCCACAATGGGGCACGGCATCACTTGGAGTGCTGTTTCTCATACTCGTTCAATGTCTTATTATTATGCAAGACCAAAGAGTGCAGATGCAGGAACCTAGAATGAAAATATAATACTGGAAGAACTCAGCAATTCAAGCAACATCCGTGGAGGCAAAAACCCCACAGATGCTCACCTGCCACCATGTTTTTTTGTCTATAGTCTGAAGAAGAGTCCCGGCATGAAACATCGTATGTCCATTCCCTGACCCAGTTATTCCAGCACTTTGCGTGTTGCTCGTGATTCCAACGTCTGCAGTTCCTTGTGCCTCCACCTTGTTTCCTTTTGTTCCTCGCACGTCCCGTCTCTATCTGACTCCATTAACCACCCACCAGTCTCTATCGCACGCTCCTTGTCCTGCTATGTACCGGCAATCTCCCTCAGTCCTGACGCAGGGTCTCAACCCAAAATGTTGGCTTGCATCTTCTGCTTGACCTGCTGAATTCTTCCAGCATTCTGTTCTTAATTTATGATGCAAGTTTTGTTAGTTGTGATTTAGTGGACAAATCTCCCCCTGATCACTGGCATGGTCCAGGAAGTGTATCATACTGAAACTTCAAGTGCCAGTACTAAGAGCACAGCATTGTTGGAGAGGGCATCACAGCTAAAGTGCAGGCTGCTGGAGGCTTGGCCATTCACATGTATTCGGAGGCTCGGCCATTCACATATGTTAGTCTAATGGGCCTGTCTCACTTAGGCGATTTTTTTGGGCAAATGTTGAAAATTTTTCGGCGACAGTGGTGACAATTTTTGCTGTCATAGGTTGATGTAGGTTGTCGCTAGGTGTCATAGGTGCATTCCATTAAAACTAGTCCCTGGCAGTCGCCTAAGTGGGACAGGCCCATAAGTTCTCTGTCTCTGGAAATGGAAGAACGCATGGCCACCATGAGGGTGCCGGGGAGATTTGCATGTGTCCTTGAAGCTATCTTTGTCTCTGAACTAACATCACTAAGACTGATTATGTGTTGCATCATGACATCAAGGTTTCAAAGTACATTCAGTTAAGTCTTTTGAAGTTGTTGCAAATTATAATAAGGTAATAATCAGATAATCTGATTCTTAGTGATGTTGTCTGAGGGATAAATAACAGCCCCAGGATTTGGGAGAGATCAGACGGTTCCTGTCAGGGATATTTGATATTTTGCACAACCCCAACGTGCTGGAGGATTGCTTATGTAATAGTTGTACAACACGTTGGTGAGGCCGCATTAGGAATATTGTGTTCAGGTTTGATTACCCTGCTACAGAGGATGTCATTAAGATTGAAAGAGAGCAGCGAGTATTTACCAGGATGTTGCCAGGACTCGAGGGCCTGACCTATGGGGGAAGGTTAGGCAGACTAGGACTTTATTCCTTGGAGCTCTGGAGGATGACGGGCAATCTTGTAGAGATGTATGAAATCATGAGGGGTGAATGCACAATCTTTTACACAAATTAGGGGAATTAAGGACATGGGTTTAAGATGGGGGGGGGGGGGGTAGGATTAAATAGGAACCTGATAGACAGCTTTTCCACATCGAGGATATATGGAACAAGCTGCCAGAGGAGGTAGTTGAGGCAGGTGCAATAACAGCATTTAAAAGACACTTGGACATGGTGAACGTATAGGAAATGTCTAGAGGGTTACGGGCCAAATGCAGGCAGATGGCACAAGCATATATGGGGCATCCTCGGTCAGCATGGGAGAGCTGGGCTGAAGGGCCTGTTTCTGTGCTGCATGACTTTATGAACTGAGCGGGTTCATCAGCATCTGTGGAGGGTATGGACAGATGACGTTTCGGGCCAGGACCCTTCTTCAGACTTCACGGAGCTGTTCGGCTCTGAAGCAGGAGGCAGCTGGTTCTGGGTAACCAGCAAGAGAAAGGGGAGAATGTGGCAGTGAGCAAGGTAGGGGTGTAGATTTCAGTAATCAATGAGCATGTGAGGCTCTGCCTGTGTTTGCCTAATCAGTTTTATGTGTCTTTATTTAATGCTTTGCTTCAAGGACATAATCTACTGGAAAAGATGTCAAATCAAGTGACCATTGCCTTCCTCACAAAATGTAAATAATGGAATGCCACTTAAGGGGTGATATGATGTGGGCGACAGAGTAGAATCCCCCGATATGATTGCTGGCCTTTGTTCATTTATCTGACCCACATGAAGCAACAGTAGCGGCACATTCTCTGGCCTCGGCTTCCCCAAGAAAGAGGGTTGACTTTCAATCTGCATTTGTGGTGGGAAATGGACAGATGACATTTTGGGGCAGGGCCCTTCTTCAAACATTTGTTGGTCTCTGAAGTGTGTGTGTTTTCTAACCTTTGTCATCTGCGTTCTTTTTCAGATTATGTTTACTTTGAAAACTCCTCAAGTAATCCATACCTCATCCGCAGGATAGAGGAACTAAATAAGGTACATGTTTTACAAATTTTGGGGACATAGTGATTTATTTCATAGATGCTCATCCAACTTGTTGTGGCTGATTAATTTTTTTGTCACTTCATCCTTTCCTGCATCGTTTAGCAGGTGATGGCAGGCAAACAATCTATTCCCAGTGTCGCCTAGGAACCAGCTAAAATTAATTCCCTTGCCAGCAAATAGCAGGCACTATTTGCCTCTCATGGGGGGACATCATAACTGACATTAAAACTTGGCCCTGCCCTATCTACTCCAAGTCTTATACCAACACATGCAATGTTGCTAGATGCAGGAAGATTGTTCCCGATGTTGGGGAAGTCCAGAACAAGGGGTCACAGTTTAAGGATAAGGGGGAAATCTTTTAGGACCGAGATGAGGAAAAACATTTTTCACACAGAGAGTGGTGAATCTGTGGAATTCTCTGCCACAGAAGGTAGTTGAGGCCAGTTCATTGGCTATATTTAAGAGGGAGTTAGAGGTGGCCCTTGTGGCTAAAGGGATCAGGGAGTATGGAGAGAAGGCAGGTACAGGATACTGAGTTGGATGATCAGCCATGATCGTATTGAATGGTGGTGCAGGCTCGAAGGGCCGAATGGCCTACTCCTGCACCTATTTTCTATGTTTCTATGTTGCTCAGTAAGGGGCACGTGAAATGGTCAATATTAGATAATCTATCTCTTCTATCTTCACCAATTACGAAAGACTTTGCAGTTGTTGAATAGTCATTATGAGGCATTCAATATACTAGCTCATTGCATGAGAAGTTAAACCCACATCACCGTCATTCTTCCTCAAAAAATAAACATTCATCTGGCTTTTGTTGGAAAAGTGAGGGAGTTCCCCCCGATACGCTGCAATCAATATTATCCCTCCGTCATTTCACCAGCAACAGCGACACAAGGGACTGCAGGCGCTGGAATCTTGTGCTGGAGTAACTCAGCGGGTCAGGCAGCATCTGTGGAGGGCGTGAAGCATTGACTCAAAACGTCTGAAGAAAGGTCTCGACCGGAAACTTCACCCATTCCTTCTCTCCAGGGACACCGCCTGTCCCGCTGAGTTACTCCAGCTTTTGTGTCTACGACTCAAAAGGTAATTACGAGTCCTACTACTGGATTTCAGGGTATTAGCTGTAAGGAGAGGTTGCAAAATCTTGGATTGGTTTCTCTGGGGGGGGGGGGGGGGGGGTCCTGATAGAAGCATATACAATTATGAGAGGCATAGATTAGGTAAACGGGCAGAACCTTTTTTTTTCCAGGGTGGAAATGTTCAAGACTAAGGTGGGAGGGGCAAAGTTTAAAGGAGATGTGCAGGACAAGTTGTTTTTTTAGAGTTGTAGATGCCTGAATCGCACTGCCAGGAAGGGTGGTGGAAGCAGATACGATAGTGGCGTCTAAGAGGCTTTTAGATAGGCACATGGATATGCAGGGAATGGATCATATGCAGGCAGATGAGATTAGTTTAGATTCATAGAAACATAGAAAATAGGTGCAGGAGTAGGCCATTCGGCCCTTCGAGCCTGCACCGCCATTCAATATGATCATGGCTGATCATCCAACTCAGTATCCTGTACCTGCCTTCTCTCCATACCCCCTGATCCCTTTAGCCACAAGGGCCACATCTAACTCCCTCTTAAATATAGCCAATGAACTGGCCTCAACTACCTTCTGTGGCAGAGAATTCCACAGATTCACCACTCTCTGTGTGAAAAATGTTTTCCTCATCTCGGTCCTAAAAGATTTCCCCCTTATCCTTAAACTGTGACCCCTTGTTCTGGACTTCCCCAACATCGGGAACAATCTTCCTGCATCTAGCCTGTCCAACCCCTTAAGAATTTTGTAAGTTTCTATAAGATCCCCCCTCAATCTTCTAAACTCTAGCGAGTACATTCGTATTATGTTCAGCATGGATTTTGTGGGCCGAAGGGCCCGTTTCCGATGATATGCGTTGCTATGTTTTCAACATGTCACTTCTTCATCGCTGCCCCCTCTGCAGAGTGCGTCGGCCTAAATGATGTGCTTTGGAGTAGGACTCAAAAGTCGCAACTTTTCCAAAGTGGAGGTGATCGAGTTGAGTGCCTGAGTTGGATGCTGTGAATTGCCAGTGTTCAATCTGGATGTGTTTTTTGTTTTAAGCAGACCGGCAGCGGGAACGTAGAAGCCAAGGTTGTGTGTCTGTTCCGGAGACGGGACATTTCCAGCAACCTCAATGGACTGGCAGACAACCATGCACGTGAGTAGCTTGTGGTTTTTATCCAGGCTGGCTGGCTGAAGTGGTGTGGGAACGATTGGACATACAAGTCCAGCAGAAAATGTGTTGTAAAAAAGCTTGTACATCATCAGGCCAGAGCCAAAGTTTATATTTAGCAGCGTTGTAACCAATTCTCTGGCATTCGGTATGAGTTATGTGAGGAACAGGACAGGCAGTTCAAGGGTTTCCATGTTTCAGGCATGATAGAGAGGGAGAGAAAAGAGATGGAGTCACAGTACTAATCGGAGAGAATATCACAGCTGCACTCAGATGATACACTGGAGGGTTCATCCACTGAGGCAACGTGGTAGGCTCAAAAATAAGAAAGGTGCAATCACTCTGATGGGATTTTACTTTGCCACTCAATAGAGGAGTAGATGAGTGGACGGATTGTCATCCGAGAGGACATCCTTAGTACAAGAAGCTTAGATGCGGCAGAATTTCTTGCCTACATCCAAGAGGGTTTCCTGAAACACTACATGAATGAATGAATACGTTTATTGGCCAAGTATGTTCACATACAAGGAATTTGTCTTGGCGCTCCGCTCGCATGTAACAACATGACATACAGTAACAATTAAGAATGACACATAAAACATTAAACATTAATAATAAAACGTTATATTTTAAACATGTAAATGAAATCAAATACCAGTGCAAAAGGAGGCTACAGACTTTTGGTTATTGAGTAGAGCTGTTTTTATGTCTGGCTGTGGCGGCTTTGACAGTCCGGAGTCGCCTTCCAGAGGGAAGTGCTTCAAAGCGTTTGTGGCCAGGGTGAGAGGGGTCAGAGATGATCTTACCCGCTCGACAGTTGGGCAGTCCAACTACAGGGGGGGAACCAGACCGGACCTTGTATTTTGAAATGAGCCTGGCCAAGTGACTGGCCTTCCAGTGGGAAAGCATCTCACCTTTTTGGGAGCAGCTCACCTTTTAAGATAATGATGAAGTCTGGTTCTTGGAGGGCAAAGTAGACCATTATTCGGCAGATGCTGAGGAGAGTGAATTGGGAATATGTAAGTCCCTATCTGACATGTGGGGGTTGTTTAAAGACCAGCTGATCAGAGTTCAGGGCTGCCATGTTGCAGCAAGGAGGAGGGACAAGGATGGCAAGGTTAGGGAACCGTGGATGATGAGAGAAGTTGTAAATTTGAGAGGGAAAAAAACTCAAGCAGGGAATGAAAAAGGCTTGAAGTGGCCATGGAATGTCTTTGGCAAATCAGATTAGAGAAAATCCAAATAAATCATACACATATACTAAAAGCAAGAGGATAATCAGAGAGAGGGTCGGAGTACTCGAGGATAAAAGAGGGAATTTGTTTGGAGTCATAGAATGTAGGCGAGGTACTAAAGGAGTACTTTGCATCTGTACTCACCAAGGCAAAGGACATAGAGGACGTGCAGAGTATACTTTTCTGCTGGGATCAAGTAGGAGGTAGTGCCTGGTCTGATGAGCATGTCCACAGGATCTGACTGGGTATGTCCCGGGCTATAGCGGAGATGTGCCAAACGAGTTATTTTTGCACGGTGGTGGATGTCTGGAGCGAGCTGCCAGGGACGGTGGTGGAGGCAGATACAGGGGTGTTTACGAGGCTTTTGGATAGATGCAGGGGTATGCAGGGAATGGAGTGTATAGATCACTTGCAGGCAGGAGGGATTAGTATAACCTGGCATGATTTAGCACAGATATCGTGGGCCAAATGGCCTGTTCCTGTACTGTTCTATGTTCCATGATGTGTCTGAAGCATTAGTGTTCCACAGCCATCGCAAAACAAAAGGATTTATTTAAGCCTACAAGGATTTCACAGCTGATGTTTGCTTTAACCTGCAGTCTATTAAGATGAATAATGCATTCTGCCAGTGCTTGTATCGTGTGACCCAGGAGTGTTCTCCCAGCAGTCTTGCTTACTATCTTTCCTGCAATTCTGGTCCTGTACTTTGGGAGAGCTGTGTTAGCTCAAGCGAGTGCAGTGTTGAGAATTAGAATGGTAGCAGGACCAGAGGAGTGTGTCGTCCCTCGAGTACCGCAGACCAGAGTGATCTAATTGAGGTGTTTGAGATAGTACAAAAACGTTGACGGGAAAATCGTGTCCTGACGGGGAAAGTCCACAACAAGGAGGGAAAACAGTAACATGAGACTCCAGGCTTTGCAGGAATCTTGTTGAGCATTTTAAAAGGGGATTTAACACAATGTCTGAAAAGCTGCGGAGTTGGTTGGAAGTGACAAACACTCGCCCAACCAATATCTTTTTAAACTCTTTAAACAGAAGGCGACTTTGGCACTCAGGAACAAACAATTGTTCAGCTCCTCGAGCCTATTGTATGCGAACAGGAGGAGGCCATTCAGCCTCTTGAACCTGTTGCACCAGAACTGCCGCTGCTGTTCCTATTATTCAAGAGCAGACAATCAAGTGCTTCTCAAACTGCTTGATAGATTTTATACACCAGAGCTGCCTGATAGATTTTTATACGCCAACTTCCAGCTTGCTCCCTGTATGCACTCCTTTCTTTAAAACCCAGATTCTTCCCTTGCTGTATTGACTCTTTGGATGGGACATTCCACACCACTGCCTTTAAAGATGTCGTTCGTATACCCTTCACTTGGTTGTCCCTGTGCTGGGGATGGCAGATTCTCAGCTGCATTTCCTGGAGTTCTGCTCAAAAACCCAGCCTCTACCCAACTTGAGCATGGATAGGTGGACACAAAATGCTCGAGTAACTCAACGGGAGAGGCAGCATCTCTGGAGAAAAGAAATGGGCGCCGTTTTGGGTCGAGACCCTTCAACAAGCTGACATCAGCATAGTGAAACTGTATCATTTGAAAATACATTGTTTTTTTCTATATATGACCGTTTGGAAATCTCAACATTTTACTCCCAGTAGAAGTTGTGCTTCTACAAAGCCATTTAATTTAATTTGCACTTTCTCCCGACTATATTTTGCTTGGATATGATCTTCTTTATTCAGTTGCCAAAATGCTTTAGGGGCTTACATTCGTGTGACCAATCCACTGACTCACCTTTTTTAATCAACCATTAACAACAAGGCACTGTATAAGTGTGGCGGGGTGTCCGAAAGTTCTGTTGGTTGGCATTCTGATTAATAGAAAGAGACAGCGTGAAAACTGGCCCTTCGGCCCACCGAGTCTGCAACGACCATTAATCACCCGTTCACACTAGTTCTGTTATCTCACTTTGGCATCCACTTCCCACTCGGGGCAATTTACAGATGGCCAATTAACCTACAAACCCGCACGTCTTTGGTATTTGGGAGGAAACCCAAATGGTCACAGGGAGAAGGTACAAACTCCACGCAGCAGCCAAGTTCAGGATCAAGCTCAGGTTTCTGGCACTGTGAGGCTGCGACTCGACCATATGCGCCACTGTTCTGCCCAAAGGCTGAGCTGTAGAGGAGGTCAGACAGGGAAGGTTTGTGTGTCTGATTAAAGTGTGAGTACATGTCTATGGGCCTATCTATGGATTTGATAAAGGTCTTGTATTGCCATGATTTCTGACAAGGTAGTGTGATTCGTACTGAACAATGGCCACTCACATTGTACTGATCTTCTTCTTCTTGCGTATGGCGTGCACAGCCTAAAGTTGTAGGACAACTTGTTCTATTTGATCTTATTTGATTGTGCATGCCGGGATGATTGCATTCGTTGAAACAGGGCGGACCACGTGAATGTTGCAATCTCCCACCCCATTGTACAGATAAATCAAACTGTTCTACTTGGTGTTATGAGCAAGTCGCACAGAGGGTTTGTCGCCAGCATAGATTATCCATGATCATATTGAATGGTAGTGCAAGCTTGATGGCCTGAGTGGCCCACGGCTCCAGTTGTCTTGTGTACTCATGAATGTAGTGGACTAGAATTGTCTCAGCCCTGAGTAACTGCTTAATATAGGCGTCAGTAAATCCCCAGCAGCAAAAGTATCTGGTTTTAAAGAGCAAGGGGATCTCAGGATTATCAATCCTCTGAAACATTTTGATTCGACTTTCTTTTCAAGATTGACGCAGGTTTTTGCATGTGAGAACAGGGCCAATGTTTAGATTGGAGCACTGTCACTCGATACCCGTCACCCCAGAAGTCTGTTACTGACTAACAAACACAGAACGTTGGAAATGCCGAACGGATCAGAAGGCGGCTACAGATAGAAAAACCATTCATGTCTCGGGTGCACTGAACCCGTGATGATATATATCTGCACCAAAGGTGGACACAAAATGCTGGAGTAACTCAGTGAGACGGGCAGCATCTCTGGAGAGAATGAATGGGTGACATTTCGGGTCGAGACCCTTCTTCAGACTGATGTCAGGATGATATCTGCACAGATGTTCATCCATCTTTCTCAATCATTCCAAATTGTTTCCCAGTGTATGGAGTTGGCATCAATGTTTAAAGAATCATCTTCTAAACATAACAATGGCTTGAATACAGACAGTATTGTATGAGAACAAAAGGCCAACTAGTCCTTCAGGTCTGTTCTGCTATATATTGGGAGGCACAGCGGTAGAGTTGCTGCCTTACAGTGCCAGAGACCCTGGTTCGATTCTGTCTACGGGTGCTATCTGTGTGGAGTTTGTACACCGTGACCACATGGGTTTTCTCCAGGTGCTCCGGTTTCCTCCTACACTCTAAAGAGGTGCAGCTTTGTAGGTTAATTGTCCCAGGTGTGTAGGATACTACTAGTGTACGGGGTGATCGATGGTTGACGCAGACTCGGTGGGCCGAAGGGCCTGTTTCCCCCTCTATCACTAAACTAAACATTAAGACCGTGGCTCATCTTCTGAATCTTGGCTTCATTTTCCTGTGCATCCCCATATCCCTTTATTCTTTAAATGTCTAGAAATCTACTGATCTTTAGTTTGAATTAATTTGATGGCAGAGCCTCCAGTCTTTCAGCACAGAGAACTTCTGAGTGAAACGATTCCTGCTCACTTAGCTCTAATCGCTGACTCCTTACTCTGGACTCGCTGCTTCCACTTTGTTGAACCGTGTAAGAATATTGCACGTTTTGATGAGGTCAGTTGTCATGCTGAACTCGAGAGAAGACAGACGCAAGGAACTGCAGATGCTGGTTTACCAAAGAAACAGTGCTGGAGTATCTCAGCGGGTCAGACAGCATTCCGGGTAGAGATGGATAGTTAAAGTATCGGGTTGGGATCCTTCTTCAGACTCTAAAGAAGGGGCACTGACCCGAAACATCACCTATCCACGTCTTCCAACGATGCTGCCTGACCCGCTGAGTTATTCAGCACTTTGTGCTTTTTTTTCCTAGAGACTTTGTCTATTCTGAGATGTGAATAGCACAGGAAACAAACAACAATCCAGTCCAGTGAATCCTTGGTGCATTCCTAAGACAAGAATATCATTTTTTAAGATAAGATAACCAAGTCTACACAATCCACCCTCTATGGTCTCATCAAGCCCTGCATACAAGAGGAAGACATCTGCAATCATCTATTGGAATCCATGTAATAACTGCCAACATACCACACCAGAAACCTCACCCATTCCTTCAGCCCGTCCGGCTGAATTACTCCAGCATTTTGTGTGTATCTTCAGTTTAAACCAGCATCTGCAGTTCCTTCCTACACATATCATTTTGCCTATCCAATTGCTTGTTACAGCTTTCAGTGACTTGTGGAAGCAGATGCCCAGGTCCTAATTTGAACATCAACAGTTCCCAAATTTTACCTTTTCTTGGTTTGAAAGAAAGCTCTGCTTTTGTGTGTTATGTACCATTGTGACATCCCCACATCTTTCATAGGATAATCCACCAGCTGTGGTCATATCCACAAGGTTGCTTTGTCTCTATACCTCCATACTTCTCACAAACCCATCTAATTTTGCATCAGCAGTAAATTTGGACATATGACATTTGGGCATTTTAGTCAGATGGTTGATGCAGGTTGAGAATAGCAAGGGCTGGAGCCCTCTGGTAACCCGGTCGGTACCAGTTAGCCTGGGATAGAAGCAGCAGAATGCTGGCATAACTCAGCTGGTCAGGCAGCATCTCTGGAGAGCATGGACAGGTGGTGTTTTGGGTTGGGACCCTTCTTCAGACTGAAGAAGGGTTTCGGCCCGAAACGTTACCTATTTCCTTCGCTCCATAGATGCTGCTGCACCCGCTGAGTTTCTCCAGCATTTTTATGTACCTTCTTCAGACTGACCTGGTCAGTTGCTCCAGCACTTTGTCTCTTTTTATAAACCAGCATCTGCCTCTTCTTGTCTATCCTGGGAGTGGCCTGTTTATTCCTGCTGTTTGCTTTCTCTCTCACAATACACACAATACAATTTATTTGTCACTTGAACCTCATAGAAGCTCAAATGAAATGTTGTTTCTGCAGTCATACACACATGGAAAAAAAAGACCCAAGACACAACACAATTTACACAGACATCCATCACAGCGCATCTCCTCCTCGCTGTGATGGAAGGCAAAAAAACGTATCTCTCCCCTGCAACGTATCTCTCTGTTAACCAGCTCTCTGTGCATTACCAACCCCCCATATATAATTGTTGATGTGTTTTTAATTGTTTGATGATCTGGTGTAACACAAGCTGGGACTTGCTCTCAATTTTCTCCTGCTCCTCTGGGTTTTGTGATGTGTTATGAAGAATTTACTGACTCACAATAGCCAGAGACCATTGTCAGCTTCAGTGCAAAGATTCTCACTGCCTTCTGGTAAAGACATTTAATTCTATTTAAATGTAAATTTCCATGTTAAACACTGGCATTGTAAACATTGCCTTGTCTGGATGTGGTCAGGCTGTAAGGTCCCGCACTACATTATTGGCTTTTTCATCCTTACTGTGTAGGAAGAAACTGCAGATGCAGGTTTAAACCGAAAAAGAGACAAAAAGCTGGTGTAACTCAGCGGGTCAGACAGCATGTCTGGAGGAAAGGTGTGGAAGGAACTGCAAATGCTGGTTTAAACCGAAGAGAGACACAAAATTCTGGAATGGGTGACGTTTCGGTTCGAGAATGTTTTCTCGACACGAAACGTCACCCATTCCTTCTATCTAGAGATGCTGCTTGTCCTGCTGAGTTTCTCCAACATTTTGTGTCTATCTCTGGAGAAATGGAATAGGTGACGTTTCGGGTTGAGACTCTTCTTCAGACCCTCCTTCGCCTGAAGGAGGGTCTCGACCCAAAACATCATCTATTTTCTTCAGAAATGCTCTCTGACCCACTGAGTTACTCCAGCTTTTTGTGTTTTATCTTTTTTCATCCTTAATGGTGGGTTTCCATGATATGACAGAGGGCATAGCACAGCACAGGATCATGTCCTTTTGCCCACAATGTTTGTGTTGACCACAATTCCAAGTTAAACTCAACCCATTTGCCTGCACATGGTCGATATCTTTCCATTCACTGCCTATTCATGTGCCTGTCTAAATCTCCCTTAAATATTGCTATTATATCTGATTTTACCACTTCCCGTAGAAGCTCAGTGTTTATTTTAAAAATGCCTTTCTTCCTCTCATTTTAAAATTTAACATTTCCACCCAGGGAAAAGACTATTTATTTATGCCCATCATCATTGTATAAACTTTTATCAGATTACCCCTTAGCCTCTGATGCTCTAGAGCAGTGGTTCTCAACCTTTTTTCAGTGATGTACCCCCTGTGAAATATTTTTTCAGCCAAGTACCCCCTAACCAGCGCAAAAATATATATGTAGGCCTATATTTTAAAATCTCACGTACCCCCTGGAGTGCCTTCACGTACCCCCAGGGGTACGCGTACCCCCATTTGAGAACCACTGCTCTAGAGAAAGCAATCCAAGTTTGTCCAACCTTCCCTTTTTGCTAGTATTCTCTCATCCAAGCAACATCCTGGTGAAGAGCTTCTGATTCCTCTCCAAAGCCTCCACATCCTTCCTGTGATGCGACAACCCAAACTGCACGTAATATTCCTAACATGGCCTCGCCAGTGATTTATATAGCACAACTTGCCGTCTTTTATACTCAATATCCAAATGACGAATAGCAGCGATAGCTCTTACACATCGTCTGGCCTCTTATACATCGGCGAGACCAAACATAGACTGGGAAATCGTTTCGCTGAACAACTTCACTCAGTCCGCCTGAACCTACCTGATCTCCCGGTTGCCAAACACTTTAACTCCCCCTCCCATTCCCACACTGACCTTTCTGCCCTGGGCCTCCTCCATTGTCAGAGTGACGCCAAATGCAAATTGAAGGAACAGCATCTCATATTTAATTGGGGCAGCTTAATGCTCAAATAAATTTGAACTTGAACTTGGTATGAATATAGATTTTTCTAACCAAGTAACCCTTGCATTCCCTCCCTCCATCCCAACCCCATCCAAGTCCTACCAGCTTCAAAGTAGTCTTGTCTGTACTCGTTCTCACCGATCAAACTGCTAACAAGAGCCTGTTTCCTTTATCATCGTTACTTATTTGCATCGTTTTAATTCATCTGTTCTATATCTCTCTACATCACCGTTTGTATCTCTCATTTCCCTTTCCCCTGACTCTCAGTCTGAAGAAGAGTCTCGCCCTGAAATGTCACCTATTCCTTTTCTCCAGAGATGCTGTCTGACCCGCTGTGTTACTCCAGATTTTTGTGTCTATCTAAACAGAAGACATATGTATGCCATATGGTAGACAAAAATGCTGGAGAAACTCAGCGGGTGAGGCAGCATCAATGGAGCGAAGGAAAAAGGCAATGTTTCGGGTTCAGACCCTTGGTCTTCCTTCCTTGCCTTTTTCCTTCGCTCCGTAGATGCTGCCTCACCCGCTGAGTTTCTCCAGCATTTTTGTCAACCTTTGATTTTCCAGCATCTGCAGTTTTTTCTTAAACATTTGTATCCCATATGTCTTCTTTACCACCTTGTGTGCTTGCGTTGACACTTTCACGGGTCTATGGACTTGCACCCCAAGATCCCTTTGAACAGCAATGTATATGGAACGACGCGTCACAGACCTCCAGTCAGAATAACACTTCACCCTCTGTCCTCTGTGGCTGGGCCGATTTTGAATCCAATCTACCAAGTCGACATGGATGATCAGCCATGATCATATTGAATGGCAGTGCTGGCTCAAAGGGCTGAATGGCCTACTCCTGCACCTATTGTCTATTGTCATTTACCTTGATCTTCTGGATCAGCTTACTGTGGTGGACCTTATCAAAAGCTCTATACATGCCCATGTTTACAACATCCACTGGCCTACCCTCACCAATCAGGTTTCTGTGGCTTGCTCTCCCCTACATTATGCCGTGCTGACTATCTCAAATTGGTCTTGTGCTTTTCCAGGTGCAAGGAGCTCTTGTTCCAACAAAGCTACTACCACTGCTGTAAGGCTCGTCAACATATAATTTCCTGGTTTGACTCTCTTGCCCTTCTTTGATAGATGAACAACATTGGCTGTTGTCCTTTCCTATGGGTGAAGGGAGCGCTATAATTCTTTGGGGTAAGGCCCCATGTGTGTTCTATTATTTGTATGTCAGCCAGCAAGTGGGAGTATGGCAAGAGATAAGATCTGCCCTCAAATACACTTGGACCACCTGTGATATCACTCTCTTGATGTCTCTGTCTCCAGCACAGGGCCCAGATTATCAACTGACACCTACTGATGTCAAACCTACCAAATCCCTCCGTTATCTGGACTACGCTTCCATTGTCCAACTATCTGCCTATCAAAGCTCCCCATTGCCTATGTTAACCTCCTCAACTGCCTATACTTTGTCCTGCCCCTCCTCTCTTCCAGTTTTCTTCTCTAACTCTCTTCTTCCCCCCCCCCCCCCCCACACACACACAAACTTACAGTCAGTCTGAAGAAGAGACCCGACCCAAAATGTCACCTATCCACGTTCTCCAGGGATGCTGCCAGACCAGCTGAGTTACTACAAGGGAAATCCTGATCAGTTTACTGTGTAAGAATCTCAATGGTGTACGTCCTCTTCGTGTTCCTCCATTACCCACAGCTCCCTTGTTTCTCAACAATCAAATGGATAGACATAGACATAGAAAATAGGTGCAGGAGTAGGCCATTCGGCCCTTCGAGCCTGCACCGCCATTCAATATGATCATAGCTGATCATCCAACTCAGTATCCTGTACCAGTATCCAGTATATCTGCAAGAAACTGCAGATGCGTGGTTAGGATTTCCAGTACTCAGCAGGTCGGGCAGCATTTGTGGAAGGAATGGACAGAAGTGTTGGGACCTCCAATACTTAGTTTATGCTCATGCTTCCAGTAGATCAGTCTGAAGAAGTGACCCGATCCGAAACGTCGTCTGTCCATTCCCTCCACAGATGCTGCTTGACCCGCTGAGTTCCTCCAACACTTTTTTTCCCCGCTCTTGACTCACGGCAGCTTGCGTGCACCAAAATTAGTTTGTGTGTGTGTGTGTGTGTGTGTGAGTTTTAAAATAAAGAAACAACTGTCACGCTTGACTAAATTGTTTTTTTGTACGCTGACGGAACCCCTCAGTTTCTGCTTTGCACCCTGTTTAACCTTCAGTGACTGTAAATAAAGTAAGTAGTCGCCACTGTTTTGCTTAAAGTACCCCTTGCCGCACAGGAAGCCAAAGGTTGTTGTTTGTGTGTGTGTGTGAGAGAGAGAGTGTGTGTGAGTGTGAGTGTGTGTGTGTGAGTGGCTTTCCCTTGGCCTGTGTGGAGGCAGCGTGTGTGGGCCGAGGGAGGCATGAGGCCCTGGCTGGGAGGTGCAACGCCTGCTTTTCATCTCTGCTGCAAGGGTTAATGGAATGCAGGGCTTATTCTCCTCCTGGGCGTGGTGGGTGGGTGGGCGGGCAGGCAGTTTGGGGGCGCACATCGCTGGGGTTTCTCGGCCACGCCAGCAGGGACTGTACCCAGCCTGTCGGCCACTGGCACACAGAGGGTTAAGGACACATTTTGAGGAGCACGCCCAGATTAAAACAGGGTTTCCTGCTCCAGGTCGGCAGGGGCCTTTGTTGGTCTGGTGTCAGGGTTGTTTTATAATCCCCCTTGATTAACATCATCTCTGGCTGGCACGTCATCACGATTGAGCTGTCAGAGCAGGGGGTGGGGGTGGGGCAGGCACGTGGGAGCGCACGTCACTGCCGTGTGTGTGTGTGTGTGTTTAACAAATATGTCATGCATGAAAATAAGATCTTCCCACATTCACAGACGCTGATGACTTTTGGTGATTTCTGACAACGTTGACCTCTCACCCGCCACCATTGCCTTTCCCCACTGCCCAGTCTCCCCTGACATGACGGCACTCTGTTGGGCAACGCCATTCCAACCAAAATATTGTGTGATCAGTGTCAAGATTCTTGTGATTTTGTGGAACCACACAAAGTTTTCTCTTTGTGTTTGGGAATAACATTCAAGATGACACTTTTCTTGAGTATTGATTGAAAGATATAGCATGGAAACAGGCCCTTTCTTGGTTCTTGGTTTCTTGGTCCTCCAAAATATTCCAAATGGAATTTAAACTGGAGGTGGTACCTCATGGTGGTAATAATAATAATAATACATTTTATTTATGGGCGCCTTTCAAAAGTCTCAAGGACACCTTACAGAATTTAACAAGAGTAAAAAATATATAATCGGAGTAAAATAAATAATAGAGACATCACCAATACACAAATTAAAGACAGAATTCGATCCAAAGACAAAAAAAAATCAAAAACACAATGTACCCCATCTTCCCCCCTCCCCCACACCTCTCTCCCCCTCCCCTCTCTCCATCTCCCTCTCCTCACCCCTCTCCCTCTCCTCCCCCTCCTCCTCCCACCCCCATCCCTCTCTCCCCCACCACCACCACCACCAATGCCGACTATCGATTACCAGTTCTGTATTATCCCACTTTCTCACCCACTCCCTATACACTAGGGGCTATTTACAGAGGGCCAGTGATCCAACAAACATGCACGTCTTTGGGATGTGGGAGCACCCGGTCACGAGGAGAAGGTGCAAACTCTGTAGAGACAGCACCCGAGGTCGGGATCAAACCTGGTCTCTGGTGCTGTGAGGTAGCGGCTCTATCCATGATTCCTAGTTTAAAATTGAAAACTGATATCTGTAACAACAGGACCTGAATCATCTAACTGCATAACTGCATAACCTAACTGATGTCCTTGCAATTTTGGAGTGTGCACTGGGTGACTCCAATATCATTTTTGATTACTAGAATGATACCAAAATTATCAGGAAAAGCTATATGAATTGGAGAATTTCCCCCCTGAAAAGGGGATGATCTCGGTTGTGATGTGATAAAGGCATTTAAAATTAAGAAGAAGTTTACATCGGGTAGAGCTGTCAAGGAGTTTCTTTCAAATGCAGTGGGGCCTCCAGAAGAAACTTGTTTTGAGGAGCAGCAGAAATGTGTAACTGTCTCCCACCAAGGGAGCGGTTGGAATGAACCGTTGCATTTGAGGGAAATGCCTGGGGGAGGGAGGAATACAAAGATGTGATGATGAGGGCAGGTGAAGGGACGGGCGGGAGGAGACTGATGTGAAGTAAAAGCACTTGGAACGGAGCGCGAGGGGGCTAAATGATCGGCTCCTCTGCTGAAAAGTCGGTCTAATTCTGGTATCTTCCTCAGGAGAGTTTGAAGAGGACTCCAAGCAGCCCATGTTGGTGGATCAGGAACGGCATCAGCTTAAACACAGAGAGCTCTTCCTCTCTCGCCAGTTCGAGTCCCTACCAGCCACGCACATCAGGTAACCCGGTCAACATCACAGAAGTTACCATCTCCCAAAGGAGCAGAATTTGTGAAGCTGTCGGTCGGCCATTTAAACCTGCTGGCCTTGCACAGAGCTGAATAATTAAAAAGCTATTTCACAGCAAGCAGTTGAAACCTGTTTGCTTGCCCTCCTGATTTATTCCCCAAAGCCTGTGCCCCAGTTACAAGTCCACTACTCGTTTACAGTTACAAGGTGGAAATGAGGGCTGCAGGTCCTATTTCGCCCCCCCCCCCCCCCCCCCCCACTGGAGCTGTCATCACTATTTATAACCTGAGTTTCAGGTAAACACATTGTTTAAAAGAAACGGTCTGATGACTTCTCTGTGCTATCACCAGGCAGATATTTCTTCTCCCCCGCTTCTCGTCCAAGAACCTTATGTAAACCAAGACCATTTAATGAATTTTAAAATGCTATATAAAGTAAAAAATGCTGGAGCAACTCAGCGGGTCAGACAGCATATCTGTAGTACGTGGATAGGTGTCGTTTCGGGTCAGGAAACCACCCAACCTGAATCATCACCTGTCCATGTCTTCCAGAGGATCTGAAGTGGGTCCCGACCCAAAATGTGACTTGTCCCTTCCCTCCACAGATGCTGCCTGGCCCGCTGAGCTCCTTCAGCAATTTGTTTCCTGCTCAATATTCCAGCATCTTGTGCGTCCGTGTCATCTTCAATCATCTTTTGACTCCCTCCACGGCTCAATGCGCCCTGTCAAATGTTTAAGGTGCTCCAGCAGGTCCGCTTTCATGTCTGATCCTAAGTAATTCCTCCAGCACCCTCCTGACATCAAGCTGATCGTGTTTTACTTGCCCGATTCCTCTCCATGTTTTGTTTTTTTTTAAATTTGATCTGTTGCAGCCCTCTCCCAGATTAAATGCCTTCTCTCGCACCGACTAGTGCAGTGGTTCTTGACCTGGGGGTCGTGACTCCCTATGGGGGTCGTTTGGGGCTTTGCCGGGGGTCATGAACGGGAACGCAAATAACCTATCAATTTGTTGAGCCCATGTTTAGGAACCTAAAGGGCCTGTCTCACTTAGGCGATTTATTTCGGCGACGTGCTGGCACCCATCATAGTCACAAGTTGCCGAAAGTTTTCAACATGTCGCAAATCCAGTGACGACCAGAAAAAGGTACTTGGGCCACTACTCACGACCGTGGTCGCGGGGTGACGCCTGTATGGTCGTGAGTAGTCGCACCTTTTTCTGGTCGCCGCTGGATTTTCAACATGTTGAAAGCTTTCGGCAACCTACTGCGACTATGACGGGTGCTGAAAAAAATCGCCTAAGTGAGACAGGCCCTTTAGGTTCCTAAACATGGGCTCAACAAATTGATATGTTATTTGCGTCCCCTTCATGACCCCCGGCAAAGCCCCAAACGACCCCCATAGGGAGTCACGACCCCCAGGTCAAGAACCACTGCACTAGTCGGTGCGAGAGAAAAGTCGGTGCGACTATGACGCGTGCCAGTAAGTCGCCGAAAAAAATTGCCTAAGTGGGACAGGCACTTAACAAAGGTACATACCACATCCAGTATTTTGTTCACGTATGCGCGTACTGGTGACAAAAAGGCTAAGAGCCACTGAACTAGTGGCTAAGGGTGACTGACCTTGAAGTCATCTTAGGGCAGGTGACCGAAGCAGTGGTTTTGAGGAGACCTTTAAAGGAGAAAATTGTGGGAGGAGGTTCCAGGGCTTGGCGTCAAGGCAACTGACCATGTGGTTGCCAATGGTTTCGAGCAATGGATGCTGGGGAACTGGAAGAGTGAAGAGCTCATGGAGGATTGCAAAGGCCGAATGAGGCCACGGAGAGAGGGAGGGATTTAAAACCATGCTTGCTGACTCTGAAACCTGGAACCATGTGGGTCAGTAAGCACTGGTGCTGAGTGACGCAAGGCCGAGGATTCTGATGTTGCCCCTCCACCTGGCCCCGCCAGGACCCTGCTCTCTTTCAGTGTCCATCGGCTGTGATGTTAAATACCTGCTGGATGTCAATGCCCAGGGTGGAGCCAACAAGAGGTAGCACTTGCCAGACAGAAGCTGAGTGCAGACCTGGATCAATATTGTCTAATTGTGCCATTTTGTTTCTCAGGGGGAAGTGTAATGTGGCCTTGTTGAATGAGACGGAGAAGCTGAGCGAATACCTGGATAGAGAGGTGATACTCGGATTGCATCTATCTGCCCACTCGCCCTGTGCTTCAGCCCAGTTGATCAACTCTTCACCTCTCTGTGCCTTTGTTATCTTTAGTCTCGGCTCCAACCCCCTCGCACCTATCTTCATCCCTAACCTCACCTGCTGCCTGTGGCCTGCCTCACTGTCATCACCCGTGCCCTCTGACTATTCATTCACAGTCTCAATGTTAAAATACCCACGCATGTGTTCCCTGCAGCTCCCTGTACAGTCGTTGCCTTCTCTCACTGAGATAACACCACTCCTCCAATTCCACTGCTGTTCCATTGTCCCCTGGACTGACAATCGTGTGTTTCCCAAGCTCTGGAATTCCTTCCCTCAACTTTTCTATCTCTTCACTCTTTCCAAAGATTAAAGATTCTCCTTAAAACTCACCTCTCTAAGCTTTGTTCATTTGCCCAAGCTTTCTCGATGTCTCGAACACCACCTCATGCCGCTATCAAATCTTTTGTCCAAAGTAGTTTGGGATGTTTTTCTTTATCAAAAGCACAGGAAATTTTCTATGGTGGTTCTGGGCCTGATCTCTCTTCCTCCTTATGACTGTCACAGAGAGACCCCACATTGGTCTGATTTAATTTTCCAGTACCGTTTCTCAAGCACCGTAGAACATATACTGTCAGGTTGCATCACAGCTTGCTTTTGGAGCTGCTCCGCCCAAGCCTGCAAGTAATTCATGTAGCCCAGTCCATCGCACAGACCAGACTCCCCAACATTGTCTCCATCTACACCTCACGCTGCCTTGCAAAAGCAGTCAACATAATCAAAGATAAGCCCACCATAGTCATTAATCCTTCTCCCTGTTCCCATCCAGCAGAAGGTACAGAAGTTTGAAACATTGCACTAGCAGTCTCCGAAACTGCCTCTTCCCCTCCGGTATCAGGCTTCTGAATGGTCCTTCCATAAGCTAGGGTACTGTCTGATTCTCCACTACCCCATTGAGCACATTGAATTTTATCTAAGTTCTCCAATGCTGAGAACTATATTGTGCACTCTGTATCTTCCCTTTGCTCTACCTATTTTACTTGTTTGAACTGATTGTATTTATGCATGGTATATCTGATCTGTTTGGATAATGTGCGAAACAAAGCTATTCACTGTACCTTGGTACATAGGGCAATACCAAAGAACCAAAAGCCAGAGCCATAATACTTGACACCACAGTTGTTGGGTAGAATGCATTATTGGCGATGTGAAGCAGCGGTTCTTCCAGCTGCACAAATTGTAATTGTAGGCATTACAATAGAAACTCCTCAGATGGTTTCTCTTCAAAACTATAGTCTGCACCCCTGACAACATTCTGCAGAGCTGTGCGAGCCTCCCTGTTGTGTGGTGGCCAGCGTTCTGACTGGCACCTGACGAGTGTCTTGCACAGCTCCACAGTTTCTTGCCTGCTCCTGTACCCGATCCTCGTTGAGCCATCTGATGTCTGTGCTCCTGCAGGACTGCTTTTACTACTCACTGGTGTTCGACCCCTTGCAGAAGACGTTGATCGCTGACCAGGGCGACATACGAGTGGGGCCCAAGTACCAGGCCGACATCCCCGACAAGCTGGCAGATGGTAATGTGCAGACACGTTTACATGCGGTGTATCCCCAATTGTCTTTTCCTTCAACAGCCTACTCCAAAATCAGTGGCACCGCCAGGACAGCAGGCCGTTGAGGCCAAGTTCAAACTCTACATTTTGAAGAACTTTGAAACTAGAAGGGTGCAAGATAATGCATGGAAACATGGCAACTCTTGTGTGGGTTTAGTAAATACAACTCGGAAACCAGCCCTTCGGCCCATCGAGTTCGTGCTGGCAATCAATCACCCGTTGACATTAGTTCTACGTTATCCCACTTTCAGATCCACTCCCTGCACACCAGGGACAATTTACAAAGATTCAGATTCAGATTCAGATTCAATTTTAATTGTCATTGTCAGTGTACAGTACAGAGACAACGAAATGCATTTAGCATCTCCCTGGAAGAGCGACATAACAAATGATTTGAATAAATAATAATAAGTGATAATAGTGTCCGGGGGGTGGGGGGGTGATTGGCAGTCACCGAGGTACGTTGTTGAGTAGAGTGACAGCCGCCGGGAAGAAGCTGTTCCTGGACCTGCTGGTTCGGCAACGGAGAGACCTGTAGCGCCTCCCGGATGGTAGGAGGGTAAACAGTCCATGGTTGGGGTGAGAGCAGTCCTTGGCGATGCTGAGCGCCCTCCGCAGACAACGCTTGCTTTGGACAGACTCAATGGAGGGGAGCGAGGAACCGGTGATGCGTTGGGCAATTTTCACCACCCTCTGCAATGCCTTCCGGTCGGAGACAGAGCAGTTGCCATACCATACTGTGATGCAGTTGGTAAGGATGCTCTCGATGGTGCAGCGGTAGAAGTTCACCAGGATCTGAGGAGACAGATGGACCTTAGGCGACTTAACCTACAAACCCGCGTGCTCTCGAGATTTGGGAGGAAGGGCAAACTCCACACACACAGCACCCGAGGTCGGGATTGAAGTTGGTGGTGTGAGACCTCAGTGCAATGTACTATTGTTATATTTTTTAACATTTTTAAATTTTTAAAATTTTTTAAATTTTTTAAATTTATTTTTAATTAGAAGTACAGTAAATTACAATAATACACATCAGATATATCTTATTACATTTGTTGTACCACTTCGTTTTTCGAGCTTTAAAAAAGATAGAAATAAAAGAAGTAAGGAAAGTGAGCAAGAATCGTGAAGGTGTAGGAAAGTGTTGGGGAAAGAAAGTCCCTTAGGGAAGAAGTTAGAGAAGGAAGTAAAGAAAGGAAATAAGACCCTAGAAAGAAAAGAAAAAAAAAGGAAAAACAATCGCTCTATTGTAACAGAGAACTCCGCAAAAAAAGATATACCAACCGTATATATATATATTTTTTAATTTATTTTATACCCCCCGTTACCAGATCCTGGTACCATTTATATTTTAAATTACTATTGCACCTTATGCTTGTAATAGTTCCATAAATGCAGACCACGTCTTTTGGAAGTGGTCTGCTTTGCCTGCTAGGAGGAGTCTCATCTCTTCCAAGTGTAGTGTTTCGAACATGTTTGAAATCCACATTTTTATTGTTGGTATTGGAGCATTTTTCCAAAATTTGAGTATAAGCTTTTTTCCCCATTATTAGCCCGTAATTAAGTAAGTTCTTTTGAAACACGTTTAATTCGGGGTTACCTTCCGATATTCCAAAAATGATCCATTCTGCTTTTGGTACAAGTTTTATTTTAAATAATTTTGTGAAGATTTCAAATATTTCGTTCCAGAATTTTTGGATTTTTATACAAAAAACAAAAGAGTGTGCTATGGTAGCTTCTTGTGACTGACATTTATCACAGATGGGTGAGACATTGGGGAAAAGTTTATTTATTTTAGTTTTTGAATAATATAGTCTATGTAATGTTTTATATTGAATTAGAGTATGTCGTACGTTGATCGAGCATTTATGCACGTATAGTAAGTGTTTATCCCAGCTCTCTTTTGAAATTTTTATAGCTAGTTCTTGTTCCCAGTCTCTTCTAATACCATCGGTTGTAGGTATTTCTATATTTAAAATAATGTTGTATAAGTATGATATTAGATTTGCTGATTCAGCCTTTGTCTTCATGGCTTCATCCAATAAGTCTGGGGACATGTTATGATAGTCTTTTGTGTATTTTTTCAGATAGTCACGGATTTGAAGATATTTAAAATATTGATTATTTTTCAAATTATATTTCAGTTGTAATTGTTGAAATGATAATAATTTTCCTAATTCATACAAGTCTCCGAGCGTTTTGATTCCCATTCTTTCCCATTATGTAAATGATTTATCTATAATTGAAGGTTTAAACGACGGATTATTGACTATTGGCATTAAAAGAGATAGATTTCTTAATTTTAGATTCTGTTTTATTTGTTTCCAAGTTCTAATTGTGCTATGTATCATTGGATTTTTATTATAATTTTTGTTATTCAGATTCATTGGTGAGAGGAGAGTCGCTCCTGTATTACACGGAGAGCAGTCCTCTCTCTCCACTATTGTTACATTCTCATACTTTCAAGTATCTTAGTGCTTATGTAACACCATTTAAAAGATACTAGGTCAGCTAATGATGGAGGTTCTTTAATAAAATCTGACAATGTGCACTTTAACCACAGGTGATTTTTTTGTCTATTACAAATCTCAAATTGTGGAGTACAGAGGCAAATAAATAAATGACAGGTCTGTGTCCCAATCATTATGGAGGGCATTGTACAAGGGTAGGAAAAGTTTAGAGGGATATCTGGGCCGAATGCGGGCAGTTAGGACTAGCTTAGATGGGGCAGCATGAACGAGTTGGGCCGAAGGGCCTATTTCCGTGCTGTGTGACTCCATAATTTTCCCGTTTACTTCTCTCAGTTGAGTCTGACGACAGGAACCAGATGAAAATGGAAACCAAGTTGTGGGACCCGGACAACTCGCTCACTGACCGGCAGATAGACCAGTTTCTCGTCGTAGCTCGGTGAGTCCACTGGCTTTGAGGAACTCTCTGCTGCCTCCTGGTATCCTAAACCCCCAGGAGTACAGCACTCCACTGGCATGACGTTTGTGCTGATCCTCTGCTCCTTGGCCCCCGTCATCTCCGCCCTCACCCATCCATGCTGCAGGCGGTTCACATTAAATATAACATTCGAAATAAAAACAGACGGAGGAAACAGTGAAGCCATGCATATCTGCTCCACCATGGCCACCCTTCATCTCAGTAGCACAAACACTATTTACTTCATATCAAAAACAAATCTACTTGGTGACAAAGCATCTCCAGCTGTTTTTGTGTTGAGAATTCCAAAGATCCGCCTTCTGTGTGTGGGAATTCCTTCTGCCTCAACCCTGAATGTCCAATCCCTGCATTTGAATCGAGTGTTTTAATGCGCCATGTCAGCACGTCAGGATGGGCGTAAGTCGGGAGGTTTGGGAGCAGCAAAGCGCAGGAGCTGTTCATCAGTCCCAGTCTAATTGTTGTGAGTGTTGTATTTAGAGGCTGCTTCGTTGTGTGTGTTGAGCTTGTTTATGCTCTCTCCTCACAGGGCAGTGGGAACCTTTGCTCGTGCTTTGGACTGCAGCAGCTCCATCCGTCAGCCGAGTTTGCACATGAGTGCAGCCGCAGCGTCCAGGGACATCACGCTGGTAATACTGTGTAGGCAGGAACTGTAGATGCTGGCTTACACCGAAGATAGACACAAAATGCTGGAGTAACTCAGCGGGACAGGCAGCAGGAATGGGTGCCATTTCGGGTCGAGACCTTTCTTCAGCCTGAAGAAAGGAACGTCACCCGTTCCTTCTCTGCAGAGATGCTGCCTGTCCCGCTGAGTTTCTCCAGCATTTTGTGTCTATCTACGCTGATGATACTCACGGCTTGCTGCGGCTAGTTTCTGAGACCGTCTGTGCCGTACATGAAACCGAGTTATGTCTGCCTGCATGTGATCCATATCCCTCCATTCCCTGCATATCCAAAAGCCTCCTAAAGCAGCTGGAGAGCTGCTGCCTCACAGTACCAGAGACCCAGCTTGGATCCTGACTTTGGGTACTGTCTGTGCACATTCTCCCTGTGACTGCGTGTATTTCCTTCAGTTCCTCAGTTTCCTCCCGCATCTCAAAAACGTGTGGGTTTGTAAGTTAATTGGCTCTCTGTAAATTGCCACGTGTTGTATGGAGTGGGTGAGAAAGGGGGATAATATGGAACTAATGTGAATGGGTGATCACTGGGCAACATAGAGTCGGTGGTCCGAAGGGCCTGTTTCCATGCTGTATCCTGGACTAAATATCACTGCTTCCGCCATCACCCCTCTAATGGGTTGCACAGTGGCGCATCTGATAAAGCTGCTGCCCATTGTGTCAGAGACGTGGGTTCAATCCTCACCTCGGGTGCTGTCTCCCTGTAACCGCACAAGTTTCCTCTGGGTGTCCCCGCTTTCTCCCACCTCCCAAAGACGTGCGGGTTTGCATTTAATTGGCCCCTGTAAATTGCCCCCCCCCCCCCCCCCCCCCCCCGAGTGTGGGGAGGTGATGAGAAAGTTGGATAATGTAGAACTGGTGTGAGTGGGTGATCGATGGTTGACGTGGACTCGGTGGGCCAAATGCTGTATCTGTAAATCAAACTCATGGGGAGAGTGAAATGGTGACTATGGTCTGAGTTAGCCCCGGTCTCAGCATTTGCCCCCATGAGCATTGTTTATCCATCAAGCCTCAGACCCAGGCTTAGAACGGGCTCCCTAACATGTTAAACTAGTGTCTCAAGGTCCCAAGAAGGAACCACCTTTTCCCCTTTGTGCCCTCTTCTGATGCCTCGTCTCTACTTATATTCCAGTTCCACGCCATGGATACCCTGCAGCGTAACGGCTACGACCTCGCCAAAGCCATGTCGACGTTAGTGCCTCAGGGAGGACCTGTACTATGTCGGGACGAGATGGAGGAGTGGTCATCCTCTGAGGCTATGCTTTTTGAAGAGGCGCTGGAAAAATACGGCAAGGATTTCACCGACATCAGACAAGACTTTGTGAGTTCCCTCTCTTAGATCCGCTAGCCGTACATCTAGCAGCTGATAGGGCCCCAGGCATGAAGTCTGGTCGTTGTAAAGAGAAACACCAGAGGCTGGAGGGACGAGAGACTGCAGGTGCTGGAATCTGGACAACAGACCATGTGCCGGAGGAACTCAGCGGGTCAAGCAACATCTGTGAGGGGAAGCCCTACGTCTGGAGAGAAAGTCAAGTTTGTCTCTTCAACAAACATAGAACTGTACAACACAGACACAGGACCTTTGGCCCACAAGGTCTGAACCGAACATGATGCCGTTAATCTCCTCTGCCTGCACGTGATCCATATCCCTCCATTCCTTGCACATCCATGTGTCTATCTAAAAGCCTCTTAAATGCCACTATCGTATCAGCCTCCGCCACTAGCCCTGGCAGCGCATTCCAGGCACCCGCCATTGACGATTCTGGACGTTACTGTGCACGTAATGATTATGTTCAAAACACAAAGTGCTGGAGGGACTCGGCAGGTCGGACGTCTGTGGAGGGGATGGGAAAACGACGTTTTATGTCAGGCGGCAGAGTGGCACAGCGGGTAGAGCTGCTGCCTCACAGCGCCGGAGACTCGGGTTCGAACCTGACCACGGGTGCTGTCAGTGCAGAGTTTGCACGTTCTCTGTGTGACCGCGTGGGTATTCTCCCACCTCCCACATTCCAATGATGTACAGTTTTGTAGTGTAATTTGTCCCTAATGCTAATGTACGGGGATTGCTGGCCGGCATGGACTCAGTGGGCCCAAGGGCCTGTTCAGTGGGTGGAAGGGTCCTTCCTTCCGACTGCTGTTTGTCAGCCATCAGTAGCTGCTTTTCACACTATACATTGAAGATCGTCTGGCCTTACCATCCCCTTAGTTCACCCACACAACGACTTGTCACCGTGTCTCGCTGACTCCCAGTCATCCTCGTGTGCTCTTGCTCTTACTTCCTGATCATTTCTCTCCTGTTTTACAGTTGTCCTGGAAATCATTGGCCAGCATAGTCCAGTTTTATTACATGTGGAAGACCACAGACCGATACATCCAGCAGGTGAGAAGATGCTTTCTACCCCGTCCCATAGCCAAGGCACACACCCTGAATCCTATTGAGCAACTTTGCAAAGCTCACTCTGTGCTTGTACCATTGCCAGGTTTGGCCTTAGATAGAGGAGAGGGCAGGTAACTGCTGTGCATCGTTGTTAATGCAGTAATACACTTGATGATGGTTTTCTTGCCGATTTTGTTATTTCCTTTGTCGTTATTATTTATCTGATACGTTGGAGATCCGCTCGGGCAGTGCGCCTGAAATTTTGTTGTATGTATTTTCAATGACAATACAGTATATTATTATTATTATTAAGGGGACTCCTTACAAGTAATAATTACTGCTTCTATTCCCCCCCCCCCCCGCACAATGGTTCAAAAGTACATAAGGTCATAAGTGATAGGAGAAGAATTAGGCCATTCGGCCCATCAAGTCTACTCCAACATTCAATCATGACTGATCTATCTCTCCCTCCCAACCCCATTCTCCTGCCTTCTCCCCATAACCCTTGACACCCGCACATTATCGTGTAGGAAAGAACTACAGATGCTGGTTTAAATCGAAGATAGACACAAAATGCTGGAGTAACTCAGCGGGACAGGCAGCATCTGTGGAGAGAAGGAATGGGTGACGTTTCTGGTCGAGACCCTTGAGGAGTCTCTCATTCCTTTCCCCACCAACATTATCATCAGGTGTGCCCAAGTACAGTGAAATTCTTTTTTCGGGAAAGGCTCCGTGACAATCCTACTGTACATTGGGACAATCATACTGATTATAGAAACATAGAAAATAGGTGCAGGAGTAGGCCATTCGGCCCTTCGAGCCTGCACCGCCATTCAATATGATCATATGGCTGATCATCCAACTCAGTTTCCTGTAGCTGCCTTCTCTCTATACCCCCTGATCCCTTTAGCCACAAGGGCCACATCTAACTCCCACTTAAATATAGCCAATGAACTGTGGCCTCAATTACTTTCTGTGGCAGAGAATTCCACAGATTCACCACTCTCTGTGTGAAAAATGTTTTTCTCATCTCGGTCCTAAAAGACTTCCCCCTTATACTTAAACTGTGACCCCTTGTTCTGGACTATAAGAGTGTAAGACCCCTTGTTCTGGACTATAAGAGTGTAAGACCCCTTGTTCTGGACTATAAGAGTGTAAGACCCCTTGTTCTGGACTATAAGAGTGTAAGACCCCTTGTTCTGGACTATAAGAGTGTAAGACCCCTTGTTCTGGACTATAAGAGTGTAAGACCCCTTGTTCTGGACTATAAGAGTGTAAGAGTAGACCACATTGAGTTTGTGTACACGAGTCACAACAGTTCAGGTGCCATCTTGTTCCTGTTCACCTTTCCATTGTGCCTGCCTGGAGTCAGGTCAAATATCAGTCGCTGGTGCCCAAAGTCCAACACTCACATGTTGTAATATGAACCAGAAGCTTTCCTTTATGTTCAACTCCTTTCCTCTGGATGAAAAGATAGAAACATAGAAAATAGGTGCAGGAGTAGGCCATTCAGCCCTTTGAGGCTGCACCGCCATTCAATATGATCATGGCTGATCATCCAACTCAGTATCCCATCCCTGCCTTCTCTCCATACCCCCTGATCCCTTTAGCCACAAGGGCCACATCTAACTCCCTCTTAAATACAGCCAATGAACTGGCCTCAACTACCTTCTGTGGCAGAGAATTCCAGAGATTCACCACTCTCTGTGTGAAAAATGTTTTTCTCATCTCGGTCCTAAAAGATTTCCCCCTTATCCTTAAACTGTGACCCCATGTTCTGGACTTCCCCAACATCGGGAACAACCTTCCTGCATCTAGTCTGTCCAACCCCTTAAGAATTTTGTAAGTTTCTGTAAGATCCCCCCTCAATCTTCTAAATTCTAACGAGTACAAGCCGAGTCTATCCAGCCTTTCTTCATATGAAAGTCCTGACATCCCAGGAATCAGTCTGGTGAACCTTTTCTGTACTCCCTCTATGGCAAGAATGTCTTTCCTCAGATTAGGAGACCAAAACTGTACGCAATACTCCAGGTGTGGTCTCACCAAGACCCTGTACAACTGCAATAGAATCTCCCTGCTCCTATACTCAAATCCTTTTGCTATGAATGCTAACATACCATTCGCTTTCTTCACTGCCTGCTACACCTGCATGCCTACTTTCAATGACTGGTGTACCATGACACCCAGGTCTCGTTGCATCTCCCCTTTTCCTAATCGGCCACCATTCAGATAATAGTCTACTTTCCTGTTTTTGCCACCAAAGTGGATAACCTCACATTTATCCACATTATACTGCATCTGCCATGCATTTGCCCACTCACCCAGCCTATCCAAGTCACCTTGCAGCCTCCAGATGAACTGATTATCTCCAAAAAAAATGACACAAGTATGCTTGAGTAATACGATGAGGGTCAGGCAGCATCCGTGGGGACCATGGATAGGCATCGTTTCGGGTCTGGACCCTTGATCGCACTGGGTCTGAATCCATGTATGGTATATCCGATCTGTTTGGAGAACATGCGAAACAAAGCTTTTTACTGTACCTGTACATGTGTGTTTTATGTAAGTTCTTGGTGAGTTGTTACAAACAAGGAACTGTAGATGCTCTCTGTACACGTGACTATAATAAACCCAAACCTATAAAGCCCACTGGCTGGAGAGTTCTCTTTGAGCATCACCCCAGCCGGCCTTGTTTGTGGTCTGTCCTCGGGGAGATCTCCAGGAGAGTAACGTTATATTGTGCCGTCTCCAATGGTCTTTCTTGCTTTTGCTACAGAAAAGGCTAAAAGTAGCAGAAGCTGACAGCAAGCTGAAGCAGGTCTACATTCCCACCTAGTAAGTGACTGTGTGCCCTGTCAGCATGTAATAAGTTAAAACATTTCTGCACTGTCTTGTGGCCTATCAAGTTTTTGTTTGTGTAGTTACTCCTGTATTTAGGCAACATTGCAAACAATTTGTACTTACCTAGATCCCATGACAAGACGAGAATGACAAAATAATCTATTTTCGTAGCGGTGTTTATTGGGGGAAAATGACAGTGCTGATACATGAGGGAGAATCCCCCGGCTCTTTTTGATATTTAGGAATGTTAGCAATTTATCATCTCCAAAAGAGGATAAGGACCGTCACAGTGGCGCAACGGTTGAGTTGCTGCCTTCCAGCGAATGCAGCGCCAGAGATCCAGGTTCAATCCCCACTACGGGCGCTGTCTGTACGGAGTTTGTACGTTCTCCCCGCGATCCGCCTCCCTGCTACTATTCTCAGCTTCTCCACACACCCTGGTGTACTGCAAACTTTGCTGTAGCTTCAGCTCTAAAATTCCTTCCCCACAACCTCTCTGATGCTCCAGAAATAATTAGTTTGACGTTTTTTTAGGTCACCTGAGCCAAAGGTCCCCGTCTTGTTCTAACTTAATGCTCCTGTGGACCCGGGTGTTTGGATAACTTGAAGTATCTCTCCCACTGATCCTTACCTTCAACATGGATTTCAGAATGATTCTTTATTGCTGCTCTCGAATGTTTGCACTCTATAGTGTTTGCCTAACCGTGCTGTTGGCTCTGACTGAATAAATTGCACAATTGGTCTCTCCAATTGTTTGTTTGTGTGATGTGTAACTCTTTTGCCCTATCCCCCCCCCCCCGCCTTTATTCCACAGCACAAAACCAAACCCCAACCAGATTGTGAATATGGGGCCAAAGGGCGGGATGATGAACGGAGCGACGGGGTACCAGAAACCTGCCGCTGGCCTGACCTGTGAGAGCTGTCACAGTAAGTGGAGGCATTGCCTCACTGCATCAAGCCAGTAAACCAACTTGTATCATTGGCTGCACATTCATCCCTGTGACAGCGTGGGTTTCCTCCAGGCGCTCCGGTTTCCTCCCAAATCCCAAAGAGGGTTTATACGTTGATTAGCCCCCCCCCCACCCCCCTGTAAATTGCCCCTGCAGTGTGGTGTGATAGCCGGTGTGAACGGCTGACCGATGGTCGGTTCGGACTCGGTGGGCCGAAGGGTCCGTTCCCATGCTGCATCTCTAAACTAAACAAAGAACAACTCGCTCCCAGAGTATTGGTGAGGAAAGTCCCTCAGGGATTATTTTCCTCTGGTGCTCAGTGAATGGAGATTGAGCCGGGTGCCATGGAGACACCAGCCTTAGCTCCCACGGGGTTGGTGAGGGTAACAGGACATGAACCAGGCTTCTGATCACGGCCAGGTCTCTGGGAACCTCCGCACGCAGGGTGATGTAGAGATCACAATCGAATGGCTTCCTGCTAGATATCGCCATGACGATTGCGAGATCTGTACTGTAGGTGGTGGCAAGTTTGGGATGTTGATAAACAACAAGCTTATGGTTAAGAGGGCCTTGGGCCTCTTCCATTGCCAGAGTGAGGCCCATCACTAATTGGAGGAACAGCACCTTAAATTTACACCCCAGCAGTATGAACATTGGCCCTTGCTTTCTCCATCCTTCCCCTCCCCCTTCCCAGTTCTCCCACGTCCTACTGTCTCTGCCTACTTCCTCCTCCCCCCCCCCCCCCCCCCCCCCCCCCCCCCCCCCCAAAATCAGTCTGAAACATAGAAAATAGGTGCAGGGGTAGGCCATTCGGCCCTTCGAGCCTGCACCGCCATTCAATATGATCATGGCTGATCATCCAACTCAGTATCCTGCACCTGCCTTCGCTCCATACCCCCGATCCCTTTAGCCACAAGGGCCACATCTAACTCCCTCTTAAATATAGCCAATGAACTGGCCTCAACTACCTTCTGTGGCAGAGAGTTCCAGAGATTCACCACTTTCTGTGTGAAAAATGTTTTTCTCATCTTGGTCCTAAAGGATTTCCCCTCTATCCTTAAGCTGTGACCCCTTGCCCTGGACTTCCCCAACATCGGGAACAATCTTCCTGCATCTAACCTATCCAACCCCTTAAGAATTTTGTAAGTTTCTATAAGATCCCCCCGCATTTTTTGTCTACCAACAAGCTTATGGTGTCTGTGTTCCCTAACCTGTGTTAACCTTGCTGTGTCTTCCAGCCACGCAGTCTCTACAGTGGTATGCCTGGGGCCCTCCCAACATGCAGTGCAGACTCTGCGCTTCCTGCTGGATCTACTGGAAGAAGTATGGTGGCTTAAAGACGCCGACGGTACTGGACGGGGACAAGCAGCGTCTTCCTTCGGTACGACCGCGACCTCCGTCCACCTTCTTCATGATGAAAGAATGGTTCGACTGGGCTTGCGTTCACTGGAATTTAGAAGGATGAGAAGGACTCATAGAACCATGTAACATTCTTAAGGGATTGGACAGACCAGATGCAGGAAAAATGCTCCCGGTGTTGGGGGAGTCCAGAACCAGGGGTCACACACAGTTTAAGAATAAGGGGTCAGTCATTTAGGACTGAGATGAGGAAAAACCTTTTCACCCAGAGAGTTGTGAATCTGTGGAATTCTCTGCCACAGAAGGCAGTGGAGGCCGATTCACGGGATGTTTTCAAGAGAGAGTTAGATTTAGCTCTTAGAGCTAACGGAATCAAGGGATATGGGGAAAAAGCAGGAACGGGGTACTGATTCTGGATGATCAGCCATGATCATATTGAATGGCGGTGCTGGACCGACGGGCCGAATGGCCTACTCCTGCACCTATTTTCTATCTTTCCTGCTGCAAAACTCCCGCTGTGATCTTTTCCGTGCACCCGAGCTCAGTGGGTACTGTAACCATCAACTGATCTTCTGTGACATTGCCCAGCGATGCAGAGGAAATGCTGCTCTTTCTGATCATCCTTCCCATCTCTCTGTGTACATGCCTTCATCACTCTTGAGGAGACTGGGGACGAAGGTGAGAGAAGAAATCTGAAATCAACGGGTTAAAAAAAAGTCGGACAGTCGGTCAGGCAGCATCCGCGGAGGGAATTAGACAGAAGACGTTGCGGTTCGTGGTCCTTTTCCCTCCAGGGTTGCCACCTGATCCACCGAGTCCCTCCAGCGCTTTGTTTTATACTGGAGATTCCAGCGCGCTGCAATTCCTCGTGTCTCGTGAAACTAATGGAGCAGCCGACACGTGATGAAGAGTGAAAGACTCAATTTTCCACCCAGAGAGCGTGACATTAATCCATTAGCCAAATCATTTTGTAGCTTCAGAAACAAAAGCTTTCCACTATATCTCAGTAATAAACCAATATCATTAGTCTATTCAGATGCCAAATATATTGTTGTATACTTCTGGCAATTGTTTAAATTTCAGTTTTCCCCACGTGTTTATCTTTGTCCTGGTCTTTCCTGTATTGAACCCTCCGCACCTTGTGCCTTGTTTCCAGGAGCCCAGGTCGAAGGGGCCGGGCGGGCGCCAGGACTCCCCAGGCTTTCTGTCCAGCAACAGCTCCAAGCTCCTAGCCAAGAACCGGCAGACGTTCCTCCTGCAGACGACCAAGCTGACTCGCATCGCCCGGCGGTTGTGCGATGACATCCTGCGGCCGCAGAGGGCAGCTCGGCGCCCCTACATCCCCGTCAATGTCGGTGCCATCAAGACCGAGTGTAAGTGGGGCTCGTTCTGTCAGCCATGATCACAGTGAATAGCAGTGCTGGCTCGAGGGGCCGATTGGCCTACACCTGCACCTATTGTCTATTGTTATGGGACGGCTGCGCTCGCCCACTGCAGCCTTGCCTCCTTAAGAGCCAGAAATCTGTCGCGTCCTTAAGGAGCTGGTCAGGAGTATTGTGAACAATTCTGGGCCCCATATCTGAGGAAGGATGTGCCGGCTCTGGAGAGGGTCCAGAGGAGGTTTACAAGAATGATCCCGGCAATGAATGGGTTAACGTACGATGGAAATTTGAAGGCACTGGACCTGTACTCGCTGGAGTTTAGAAGGATGAGGGGGGGGCCTCATTGAAACGTACAGAATAGTGAAAGGCCCGGATAGAGTGGATGTGGAGAGGATGTTTCCACTAGTGAGAGAGTCTAGGACCAGAGGGCACAGCCTCAGAATTAAAGGATGTATCTTTAGGAAGGAAATGAGGAGGAATTTCTTTAGTTGGAGGGTGGTGAATCTGTGGAATTCATTGCCACAGACGGCTGTGGAGGCCGTCAATTATTATTTTTACAGCAGAGATAGATAGATTCTTGATTAGTATGGGTGTTATGGGGAGAAGGCAGGAAAATGAGATGAGGAGGGAGAGATAGATCAGCCCTGGTTGAATGGCGGGAGCAGACTTGGTGGGCCGAATGGCCTAATTCTGCTCCTATCACTTATGACCTTATGACATCGTCACCGCACAGGAAGTCGCGATGCAGCTCTCTGGGGCTTTGGTCAGGCTGCATCTGGAGTATTGCCTGCAGTTCTGGTCCCATTACAGGAAGGATGTGGCGGCTTTAAGAGGGTGCAGAGGAGGTTTACCAGAACGATGCCTGGATGAGAGGGGTTGTAGCTACAGGGAGAGGTTGAATATGCTTGAATAGTTTTCTCTGGAACGCCAGAGGTTGAAGGAAAGCCTGATAGAAATGTATAAAAATTATGAGAGACATAGAAGGGTCTAAGAAACGTTGCCTATTTCCTTCGCTCCATAGATGCTGCCTCACCCGCTGAGTTTCTCCAGCATTTTTATCTACCTTCAATTTTTCCATCATCTGCAGTTCTTTCTTAAACAATAGATTGAGGAGATAGAACGTTTTGTCCTAGAATTAAAATATCAAATAGTAGGGGGCTTAAGGGGGGTGTGCAGGGCATGTTTTTTGCAGAGCGACGAGTGCCTGGAACATGCTGCCAGGAGCCGTGCTGGAGTCAGATACGATAGTGGCATTTAGGAGGCTTTTAGATAGGCACATGGATATGGAGGGATATGGGTCCCGTGCAAGCAGAGGAGATCAGTTGAGCTTGGCATCATGTTGTTTAAGAAGGAACTGCAGATGCTGGAAAATCGAAGGTACACAAAAAAGCTGGAGAAACTCAGCGGGTGCAGCAGCATCTATGGAATGCTGCTCCCGCTGAGTTTCTCGAACTTGGCATCATGTTTGGCACGGAGGTTTTGAGCCGAAAGGCCTGTTGCTATGCTGTTCCATGTTGTTGAGAGAGTGGGAGGAATGTGCGACTTGCTCCCACATTGAGCATTTAGAACAGGGGTGGGCAACCTTGTTCTGCATGGTGGCCGGGTCGCATGTCTGTGAGTGGATGGCGGGCCACATCTATCACGTGTACACATGGACCCCGCCCCTGGATGGCATGCATCAAATCACGTGTTTGCAGAAGGTAGACAAAAATGCTGGAGAAACTCAGCGGGTGATGCAGCCTGATGCAATACTTGCATGTCTCACCCGCTGAGTTTCTCCAGCATTTTTTGTCTACCTTCGATCTTTCCAGCATCTGCAGTTCTTTCTTAAACGTGTTCACAGAAGGTGCGCGGCTTTGCGCAGGATGCGGTACAGCCAGAGCTTGGCGGGCTGGGTGATTACAGAGGGGGGGGGGGGGAAATCCGCCTGCGGGCCGGATGATTTCGAGTTACGGGCCGCATTCGGCCCCGGGGCCGTTGGTTGCCGCCCCCTGATTTAGAATGAACAGAGGAAGGGAAGCTGGATAAGTAAACGGGGACAAAAATAGTGAGGGAAGGGGCGAGTGCTGACACCAAACACAGCAGTAGTCCAGTTTCTGCTCGAAAGTGTGTGTGTGGCTGTATGTGGTGTGAGTATGTGTATGTGTGTGTGTGTGTGTGTGGCTGTGTGTGTGGCTGTGAGTATGTGTGTGTGTGTGTGGCTGTGTGTGTGGCTGTGAGTATGTGTGTGTGTGTGGCTGTGTGTGTGTGTGTTTGGCTGTGTGTGCGTGTGTGGCTGTGTGTGTGTGGCTGTGAGTGTGAGTATGTGCATGTGTGGCTGTGCATGTGTGGCTGTGTGTGTGTGTTTGGCGGTGTGTGTGCGCGTTCCTCCTCGTATTGATGTGTTGCGGAGGTTGTGAGGAGGTGGAGGTGGTGTGTACAGGATGTGGGCTGCTGCCTGTAGGTCCCGGCATGCAGCAGGCTGAGGTCACCACCTGCTGTGTGGACGAGTGGAACTGGCAGCACGCGCCCCCCCCCCCCAGTCCCTAGCGGCACCTCGTGGAGCAGCACTCGGTGTGGGACCCGTGCCACTTCCCTGCAGTCAGTCCCACGCCTCTACTTCCTCACACCCCCGGAACATTTACTACTTTGAGTATTTAGCGAGAAATGTATATTTTTGATAGTCCCTCGTGAAACCGGTTCCACTCAAATTTCAAACAAAACCCTCCAGATCATCGCTCGATGCATGGAAAAAATAATTCTCCTTTCCCTTCTGGTTCTATTGTCGATCACTTTCGATGAGAGTATTAGCATGGAAACGGGCCCTTTGGCCCGACTCATCCATGCCAACCAGGATGTTCCGTCTAAGCTAGTCCTACCTGCCTGCATTTGGCCCATATCCCTCTAAACTATACCTTTCAAATCCATGTACCTGTCCGAGTGTCTTGTAAAGGATGTTATAGTGGCTGCCTCAGTTTCTGCCTTTGTCCTTCGCTCCATAGATGCTGCTGCACCCGCTGAGTTTCTCGAACTTGGCATCATGTTTGGCACGGAAGTTGTGAGCCGAAAGGCCTGTTGCTGTGCTGTTCCATGTTGTTGAGAGAGTGGGAGGAATGTGCGACTTGCTCCCACATTGAGCATTTAGAACAGGGGTGGGCAACCTTGTTCTGCATGGTGGCCGGGACGCATGTCTGTGAGTGGATGGCGGGCCACATCTATCACGTGTACACATGGACCCCACCCCTGGATGGCATGCATCAAATCACGTGTTTGCAGAAGGTAGACAAAAATGCTGGAGAAACTCAGCGGGTGATGCAGCCTGATGCAATCCTTGCATGTCTCACCTGCTGAGTTTCTCCAGCATTTTTTGTCTACCTTCGATCTTTCCAGCATCTGCAGTTCTTTCTTAAACGTGTTCACAGAAGGTGCGCGGCTTTGCGCAGGAAGCGGTACAGCCAGAGCTCGGCGGGCTGGGTGATTACAGGGGGGGGGGGGGGGGAAATCCACCTGCGGGCCGGATGATTTCGAGTTACGGGCCGCATTCGGCCCCGGGGCCGTTGGTTGCCGCCCCCTGATTTAGAATGAACAGAGGAAGGGAAGCTGGATAATTAAACGGGGACAAAAATTGTGAGGGAAGGGGCGAGTGCTGACACCAAACACAGCAGTAGTCCAGTTTCTGCTCGAAAGTGTGTGTGTGTGTGGTGTGTGTATGTGTGTGTGTGTGTGGCTGTGTGTATGTGTGTGTGTGTGTGTGGCTGTATGTGTGTGTGTGGCTGTGAGTGTGAGTATGTGCGTGTGTGGCTGTGTGTGTGTGGCTGTATGTGTGTGTGGCTGTGAGTGAGTATGTGCGTGTGTGGCTGTGTGTGTGTTTGGCTGTATGTGTGTGTGGCTGTGAGTGTGAGTATGTGCGTGTGTGGCTGTGCATGTGTGGCTGTGTGTGTGTGTTTGGCGGTGTGTGTGTGCGCGTTCCTCCTCCTCGTATTGATGTGTTGCGGAGGTTGTGAGGAGGTGGAGGTGGTGTGTACAGGATGTGGGCTGCTGCCTGTAGGTCCCGGCATGCAGCAGGCTGAGGTCACCACCTGCTGTGTGGACGAGTGGAACTGGCAGCACGCGCCCCCCCCCCCCCCCCCCCCCCCCCCCCAGTCCCTAGCGGCACCTCGTGGAGCAGCACTCGGTGTGGGACCCGTGCCACTTCCCTGCAGTCAGTCCCACGCCTCTACTTCCTCACACCCCCGGAACATTTACTACTTTGAGTATTTAGCGAGAAATGTATATTTTTGATAGTCCCTCGTGAAACCGGTTCCACTCAAATTTCAAACAAAACCCTCCAGATCATCGCTCGATGCATGGAAAAAATAATTCTCCCGTCCCTTCTGGTTCTATTGTCGATCACTTTCGATGAGAGTATTAGCATGGAAACGGGCCCTTTGGCCCGACTCATCCATGCCAACCAGGATGTTCCGTCTAAGCTAGTCCTACCTGCCTGCATTTGGCCCATATCCCTCTAAACTATACCTTTCAAATCCATGTACCTGTCCAAGTGTCTTGTAAAGGATGTTATAGTGGCTGCCTCAACTACCTCCTTTGGCAATTACACAAAAATGCTGGAGAAACTGAGCGGGTGCAGCAGCATCTATGGAGCAAAGGAAATAGGCAACGTTTCGGGCCGAAACCCTGAAGAAGGGTTTCGGCCCGATACGTTGCCTATTTCCATCGCTCCATAGATGCTGCTGCACCCGCTGAGTTTCTCCAGCATTTTCGTGTACCTTCGATTTTCCAGCATCTGCTGTTCCTTCTTAAATATCTCCTTTGGTAGCTCGTTCAATATACCTGTATGAAAAAGTTGCCCCTCAGGTCTGTATTATCACTTGCTCTTCTCACTTTAAACTTGTGTCCCCCTATTTCCGACTCCCCTCCCCTGAGTAAAAGAGTCTGTGCATTCGCCCTTATCCCCATCGTATAACTTGGCTCTCTCTGCCCTCTAGAGGCAATTACATGCTAATAGTTAAGATTTATGTTTTTAAGAATTTCTTTCTCAAGATAGAAACAGTACAGGGACAGGACCTTCGGCCCACAATGAACATGGTGCCAAATTAAACTAATCTCCACTCCCTCTGCGTCATCCATGTCCCTCCATTTCCCCCACTTCCTCGTGCTTATCCAAAGGCGTCATCAACCACTCTCCTATCTGTCTCCACCATCACTCTCAGCAACATGTTCCAGGCACACACCACCCTTGCCCCGCACATCTCAATTAAACTTTGTCCCTCTCGCCTCAACGCTTTGTCCTGTAGTATTTAATATTTCCACCCTGGGGAGAAATATTCTGACTGTCAATCCTTTCCATACCTCTCATCATTTAAAAACGACAGATGGCACAATGGGCTAAGTGTTCGGCTGGCAACCGGAAGGTAGCCGGTTCGAATCCCGCTTGGAGTGCATACTGTCGTTGTGTCCTTGGGCAAGACACTTCACCCACCTTTGCCTGTGTGTGAATATGTGTGAGTGATTGGTGGTGGTCGGAGGGGCCGTAGGTGCAGATTGGCAGCCACGCTTCCGTCAGTCTGCCCCAGGGCAGCTGTGGCTACAGAAGTAACTTACCACCACCGAGTGTGACTGAGGAGTGAATGAATAATGCGATGTAAAGCGCCTTGAGTATTAGAAAGGCGCTATATAAATCCCATCCATTATTATTATTATTATCATTTTATACACTTCTATCAGGCTTGAGTAGAACCGCAGTCAGTTCGTTTATTTATTGTCATGTATGCAGCGATTATAATGAAATGCTTATTGTGCAATGGCTCAATAGACAAAAGCACATTAGACAATAGACAAAAGATGCAGGAGTAGGACATTCGGCCCTTCGAGCCAGCACCGTGATTATGGCTGATCATCCCTGCCTTCTCCCCATATCCCCTGACTCCGCTATCTTTAAGAGCCCTATCTAACTCTCTCTTGAAAGTATCCAGAGAATTGGCCTCCACCGCCCTCTGCGGCAGAGAATTCCACGGATTCACAACTCTCTGGGTGAAAACGTTTTTTCTCATCGCCATTCTATATGGCCCACCCCTTATTCTTAAACTGTGGTCCCTGGTTCTGGACTCCCCCAACATGGGGAACATGTTTCCTGCCTCTAGCGTGTCCAAACCCTTAATAATATTAATAATAATATATAATAAACTTTATTACGGACTCGAGGTCCAGACAAGTAGCAACATTACATTAAAAAATGCATTGCATATTAAAATATATCATAAAGTACATATAAAATCTTAGTATATCACTTATAAAGGCATCATAAATTATATATTTTTTAAAACACAATACATAAGTTCATGTTATCTGTTTCAATAAGATCCTCTTGTGGAACAGCATGCAGAGAGTTGCCACATTCCCGTGCCATCTTGCAACTTCCGATTCTCTGGAAAGTCCAATGTTGCCCCAAGGAGATGTGCGATTTCTTGCAATCTCACACTAAGACCCGGTGTCCTGGCGGCACTGGACCGATGCTGTAGCGGTCGGCGGATGCTGTCGGCTCCTTCCATCACCACCCCGTGCTGGCGGACTAGCCAACGTGTCTCCCAATTATGTTCACGGTTGGTTTGAAGTCTGTACTTCGAGCCATATTTGATTCATGTTGCTTGGTGCCCAATGTTCACACTGTAGATCGACTAGTTTCTGCTCCGAGATTTCACGGCCCTCTCCTCCTCTTTGTTTTCCACACAGGTGCTGTCCGACTCCCGAAAGCAGCAACCAAACCGCTCAGGATCCGACCCACGCCTCGGCCCACGCTAGCCAACATCATGAAGGAGTTGGGCGAGTTAGGTAGGTTTTTTTTTACCACGGAGGAGAGAGATTCCCGCTTGCCCTGCTCCCTGCAGCCACGAGAGCAAACTGGGTGACAGCCATCAGCCAAGATGTGGCCCCCGCCGCAGTCAATCTACAAACAGGAGGGACTTTGGTGTTCGACCAAAGGGGTGGTGTGTGGTTCAGACGGGGAGGGGGCCAAGCCCAGTCAATGGAACGCAACAGGGTGTCGAACATAAAATCCTAACGCATCTGTTGGAAGGAGCAAGGGAGTGCTGTTTCACACGGCTGAAGTTTAGTTTAAGATAGACACTAAATGCTGGAGTAACTCAGCAGGACGTGCAGCATCTCTGGAGATAAGGTATCATTGACGCTTCGGGTTGAGACTCTTCATCAGTTAGTTTAGTTTAGAGATACAGTGTGGAAACAGGCTCTTGGCCCACCAAGACAGGCAGGAGTAGGCCACTTGGTCCTTCGAGCCAGCAACGCCATTCAATGTGATCATGGCTGATTATCCCCAATCAGTACCCCGTTCCTGCCTTCTCCCCATATCCCCTGACTCCGCTATCTTTAAGAGTCCGCACCGACCAACAATCACTCGTTCACTAGTTCTACCCGACACACTAGGGACAATTAACCTACAGACCTGCACAGTTTTTTTGGAATGTGGGAGGAAACCGGAGCACCCGGAGGAAACCCACGCAGTCACATGTCAGGCTAAAGTCTAACGTTTTTTTCCCGTTCGTCGTTATGTTTCACCGTTGATCCGCAGCGGCACGAGGCCTGACGAAGCCGAGGATCCTGAAAGGGGGCGAGGGAAACCGAACTCTGCTGAACATCAACCGAGGAGCAGTGTCCTTGCTGGGGAAACGCACCTTCAACAAACAGAACGGGGTTCAGGGTAAGTTGTGAAATGTGGGTCCGGGAACAAGAACAGACCCTTCTGCCCACAGCGTGATGCTGCCGACCAGAGAGAGACACAAAATGCTGGAGTAACTGCTTCTTCTTGCGTATGGCGTGCACAGCCTAAAGTTGTAAGACAACTTGTTCTGTTTCATTCCACGTCCGACCTCTCTGTCCTGGGTCTCCTCCATGGCCAGAGCGAGCAACACCGGAAATTGGAGGAACAGCACCTCATATTCCGCTTGGGGAGTCTCCATCCTGCGATCATGAACATTGAATTCTCCCAATTTTGTTAGCCCTTGCTGTCTCCTCCCTCTCCTCAGCCCTGGGACGACTCCTCCTTTTTCCTTCCTTCTCCCCTCCACCCCCTATCAGTCTGAAGAAGGGTTTCGGCCCGATACGTTGCCTATTTCCTTCGCTCCATAGATGCTGCTGCACCCGCTGAGTTTCTCCAGCACTTTTGTGTACCTTCGATTTTCCAGCATCTGCAGTTCCTTCTTGATCACTTGTTCTGTTTCATCTTCTGTTTGTGCACGCTAGGTTGATTGCATTCGTCGAAACAGGGTGGACCACGTGAAGGTTGCAATCTCCCACCCCCTAGAGTAACTCAGCCGGACAGGCAGCATCTCTGGAGAGAAGGAACGGGTGACGTTTCGGGTCGAGATCCCTACGTCACCCATTCCTTCTCTCCAGAGATGCTGCCTGTCCCGCCGAGTTACTCCAGCATTTTGTGTCTATCTTCAGTTTAAACCAGCATCTGCAGTTCCTTGCTACACATGATGCCGGCAGTCTCTCATCTGTCCGCACGTGATCCATATCCCTCCATTCCCTGCATATCCATGTGCCTTTGCTAAAGTCACTATCGTATCTGCCTCTGAAACGCATTGCAGGCACCCACCACCCTCTGTGTAAAAAAACAACTTGCCTTACACTTCTCCCTTCAACTTTGCCCCTCTCACTTAAAGCAGTACGTATGACAATTAAGCACTCTTGTCACCATTCAGACAGTGTCTTCTGTTTTTACTACCAATATGGGAAGTTTCACTTTGTCTGACTTGTCAGGTCTCAGAGATTAATCTGTAGATACATGGGGGGGGGGGGCTGCTTTGCCTGTTCAGCTTTCACAGTTGATCAATTTATCTAACTGCGCTGATTTCCTCTTTCTTGTTTTTTTCCCCCTTTGCAGGAGCTCCGAGTCCTGTTCATATTAGACAGATGGTGAGTGTGACAACTGTATACGTAAGCGCACAATGTTTTCTTGACGCCTTCGTACAATGACCTGGAAAACAACCTGCCAGCAGAATGATAGAAAGTAAATGACTAATCAAGTCTAGCCCCCTCAGTATCATAACTCTGTTTGAGTTGCACCCACAGCTTTCTGACGATGGACTCTTTAACGTGGAGCAGTTCCAACGCGTTACTGAGCGTACTGACAGTACGAGGGATTCAACTGTTTAACTTACATCCCCCCCTTGACTCCATCCAAGGACCCAAGCAGTCTTTCTAGGTGCCACAGAGGTTCACCTGCACCTCCTCCAACTTCATCTATTGCATCCGCCGCTCTAGGTGTCAGCTGCTCTACATCAGCGAGACCAAGCGTAGGCTTGGCGATCGCTTCGCCCAACAACTCCGCTCGGTTCGCAATAACCAACCTGATCTCCCGGTGGCTCAGCACTTCAACTCCCCCTCTCATTCCAAATCCGACCTTTCTGTCCTGGGCCCCCTCCATGGCCAGAGTGAGTCCCACCCTAAATTGAAGGAGCAGCACCTCATATTTTGCTTGGGTAGTTTACACCCCAGCGGTATGAACATTGACTTCCAATTTCAGGTAGTCCCTGCTTTCTCCCTCTTTCACTTCCCCTTTCCAGCTCTCCCGCAGCCCGCTGTCTCCGCCTCTTCCTTTCTTCATCCTGCCCTCCCCACATCAGTCTGAAGAAGGTTCTCGTCACATATTCCTTCGCTCCATAGATGCTGCCTCACCCGCTGAGTTTCTCCAGCTTTTTTATCTACCAAGGGATTTAACTGAGTCATTGAGTATAGGGGAGATGGGAAAGTTCACCCCTTCACCCAACACCCTGCTGTCTGTTCAGCCCCATCACCATGTCGTTCAGTGCAGGTCAGGTGAGACTAGATGCTTCTATTGAGTGCTGACCTCAACCTCAACGTTCGAGAGAAAAACAATCCTTGTTAAAATTCAATCTGTGACTGACCTTCCTACTCATTCACTTGAACGAAACCCCTCGCAGTTCTGAACCCTTGTTCTAATCCCCGCTTCTTCCCATGTTCTCTGGAGGACAATCCAAGTTTTGTCAGCGTGTCTGCACAGCTGCTGTAGTGTTTTACACGCGCCTGCATTCACCTCAAATTCCTTGTGTACAACACTGGGGGGGGGGATAATTCCAGAGTGACTCGTGGCTTACCGGCCAACATGTGTAACCCTAAGTCCAGTTGGAGATAGATTGTCAAATCCGATCTAATGGACACAGAAGCAGCAATGCTTGTCGGCGCCTTTACAGTAATTGATCGAAGAGGGGGTAAAATGTAGGAACTGCAGATGCTGGTTCACCAAAAAGGACAAAGTGCTGGAGTAACTCAGCAGGTGGGGCAGCCACCCATTGGGTCTCTCTTCCAGCTTTCAGTCCCCACTCCCTGCCCCCCCCCCCCCCCCCCACAGTCAGTCTGAAGAAGGGTCCCGATGCCACAGAAGACTGTGAAGGCCAAGCCAATTGATATTTTAATGGTGGAGATGGATAGATTCCTGAATAGCACGGGTTAAGGGGAGAAGGCAGGAGAATGGGGTTGAGAGGGAGAGATAGATCAGCCATGATTGAATGGCCGAGTAGACTTGATGGGCCGAATGGCCTAATTCTGCTCCTCCAATAACATGAACATGAATTTATGATCCAAAATGTCGCCTATTTATGTTTAAAAAGGAACTGCAGATGCTGGTAAAATCAAAGGTACCTCGCTTCAATAAAAAGATGCAAAGTGCTGGAGTAACTCAGTGGGTCAGGTAGAACATGAATAGGTGACACAAAATGCTGGAGAAACTCAGCGGATGAGGCGACATCAATGGAGAGAAGGAATTGGCGACGTTTCTGGTCGAGCCCCACTGAGGTACTCCAGCACTTTGTGTCTTCTTTATGAAGAGAGGTCCTGTTTGCCGTGGGCCGCGTACAAAGTGTTCACACGCTTGGCACCCAGAAATAAGCACTTGCCCGGCAGTGAGCTGGGGCTTTCACAAAAGGATCAAAGCACCGCAGCTGTCAGTACACCAAGTTCACACCGTGTAACTTCAGGAGCAACTCGATTCTCACTCGACGGAAAATGTTTCCGCCCTGCCTTGTATCTGGTTTCGCGGTTGCTGAGTGCACAGGTGGCGTACATGCATACAGTCGCTCTCAGAGTGGTGTGGTTGCAACCTGATAGTCTACGCTACTGTGCGGAGGGGTGTGGGGCTTGTGACCTGACTCCAACCATGTCCCTGCTACAGTCCTTCCCCACACACCTCACCCCCTCCCAATCCCAAACACTCTGTCCTGTCATCTCGGACGATCAGCAAAGAAATACTGAGAGGATATGTCATTCAAGCACCATACACCAATATCCAACCCTGGGACATTAATAATAGTGGCCACCCACCAGGGGGAAACACCTGTTTGTGGGTAGAATTTGATCCTGACCTCGGCTGCTGTCTGTGTGGAGTTTACACGTTCTCCCTGTGACCATGTGTGTCTCCTCCAGGTGCTCCGGTTTCCTCCCACACCCCAAAGACGTGCAGGTTTGTAGGTTAATTGGCCCTCTAAATTACCCCCTAGTGTGTAGGGAGTGGGTGGGAAAGTGGGATAACATAGAACTAGTGTGAAAGGACGCAGAGTGCTGGAGTAACTCAGCGGGTCAGGCAGCATCTGTGGGGAACATGGATAGGTGACGTTTCACAGAGTGCTGGAGTAACTCAGCGGGTCAGGCAGCATCTGTGGAGAACATGGATAGGTGACGTTTCACAGAGTGCTGGAGTAATTCAGCGGGTCAGGCAGCATCTGTGGAGAACATGGATAGGTGACGTTTCACAGAGTGCTGGAGTAACTCAGCGGGTCAGGCAGCATCTGTGGAGAACAGTGGACGTTCTGGGTCAATATCCTTCTTCAGTGTGAACTTTTGTATAAACCAGCATCTGCAGTTGTTTGTTTTTACATTAAATGAATGTGAACGGGTGATTGCTAGTTGGTGTGGACTCGTTGGGCCGTTTGACCGGTTTCCACGCGATAGCTTCATTCAGTCTTCATTCTCTACTCCAGCTCCTGCTCCCGTGCAGGCACTGTAAACTCATCGAGGTTTGATTCAATTGTGGAGGCCTGGCCCCACTGCCCCACGGGTGCACACCCTGTTCTTGCCCTGGCAGTGCCGAGTGGACTTCATTTTGCATCTAGCCTGTACGATACATGCCCTGAGAGTTTTAAAATACAAACCAAATCGGTACCTTTTATTAAAGACAGAGAATTGGAAATAACAGTGGTTGCAGTAGAAGGCCAGCATTGTGGACGTTGCGTTGTTCGCTAGACAGGTCAGCGTGGGTTTCACGAGTACCTCTTCATGGGATGGTATTGGCCTTCAAGGGGATGTAGCTGAGATTTGTCAAATGTACCTGGACTCCAGGGGTATAAGAAAGGTTTGCAGTGGCTGGAAAAATCGTAGGTAGACAAAATTGCTGGAGAAACTCAGCGGGTGAGGCAGCATCTATGGAGCGAAAGAATAGGTGACGTTTCGGGTCGAAAACTCTTCTTCACATCCCGAGGTGTCACCCATTCCTTCTCTCCAGAGATGCTGCCTGTCCCGCTGAGATACTCCAGCATTCCTTCTCTCCAGAGATCTTTGCCTGTCCTGCTGAGTTACTCCAGCATTTTGTGTCGATAGACTGGGCATGCAGTTCCCCGTGATTGGAGAGTCCTGTCACACGTTAGAGGGGATGAAGCAACCCACTGGCGTGCGGTGCACGGTGCCTTCCACTCCGCTCATCATTACTCTATAGTCTTGATAATCTGTCCTTCTGGAGGTGGCGAGATGAGGAAAGTCTAATGGCGGTGAAATGGCTTGTGATTGTTGCAGACGGCTAGTGCCCATTTGACCAGCAACAGACCCTTCTCTTCGGGGATGAAGACAGACCAAGTTAGTACTGAGCCACCGTTCAAGCGGCAAAAACTGAACCCTGGAGATGCCCCCGACCCGATTGTCTTCGTGGCAACAGACCATACCAGGTGTGTACCATGAGGTTGAAGGGGTGGGGCGGTGGGTGGGGGGGAGGCTTAGGAGAGGTGGGAAGGTGTGGAAAGGCTTCCATGAACCAGTCGACTGAGGGTGGGGGTGGGGGGGGGGCTTATTCTCAGCGCATGCCAAAGAAAACTGGATTGACTGCTTCCGACCAGCGGGGTTTGAAGTAGAAGTTGTTGCTTCGGTATAATAATCTCCAGAGTCATAGAGCAACGAAACAGGCCCTTGGGCCCAACTTGCCCAGGATGCCCCAGCTACGCTGCTCCCACCTGCCCACATTTGGCCCATCTCCCTCCAAACCTTTCCTAACCATGTACCTGTCCAAGTGCCTGCCTCAACTCCCTCCTCTGGCAGTTTGGACAAGCCCATGCCTGAGGAGGGATGTGCTGGCAGAGGAGGCCTACAAGAATCATCCTGGGGAGTGACTGGGTCAACGTACGATGGACGTTTGCCCGCACTGGGCCTGTACTTGCTGGAGTTTAGACGGACGAGGGGGACCTCATTGGAATGTACCGAATAGTGAAAGGCCTGGATAGAGTGGATGTGGAGAGGATGTTTCCACTGGTGGGAGAGTCTAGGACCAGAGGGCACAGCCTCACAATAAACGGACGTTCCTTTAGAAAAGAGATGAGGAGGGTGGTGAATCTGTGGAATTCATTGTCTGTGGAACTGGTGAGCTAAAATGCTGAGAACTATATTCTGCACTCTGTATCTTCCCCTTTGCTCTCCTTGTTGCACTTGATTGTATATCAGTTTGGATAGCGTGCAGAACAAAGCTTTTCACTATACCCCCGGGTGTGGGGAGATTGCAACCTTCACGTGGTCCACCCTGTGTCAACGAATGCAATCAACCCGATGTGCACAACAACAAGATCAAATAGAACAAGTTGAGGCTGTGCGCGCCGTACATGAGGAGAAGAAGACTGTGCCTCGGTAGACGTGACAATAGTAAACTGAAACGTTGAACCAGAGCTGAGGGCGGCCAGGCCAGGCCAGGCCAGCACTTGTGTGATTCTTGCCCTCTGCTGCCTCCAGCTGGGCAGTAGTCGGCACTGCACTGTCATTAACTTGCGGGCAGAATTTGCAGAGTCGCCTGTATACCTTAGCGTCATCACATCGTGTGAGGCCTCACCCACGTGGTATTCAACCAGTTTTATGGTTGCTCCATCCTCCCTTCTTTTAGTTTAGTTTAGAGATACAGCGCAGAAACAGGCCCCAACCGCGTCTGTGCCGACCAGCGATCCCCGCTAACACTAACACCATCCTACACACACTAGGGACAATTTACACATTACACCAAGCCAATTTACCTACATGCCTGCACGTCTTTGGAGTGTGGGAGGAAACCGAAGGTCTTGGAGAAAACCTACGCAGGTCACGGGGAGAACGTACAAACTCCGTACAGACAGCGCCCGTAGTCGGGATGGGACCCGGGTCACTGACGCTGCGAGCGCTGTAAGGCGGCAACTCTACCGCTGCGCCAACGTGGCCGCCCGCTTTCTGCTTCCCTTGCGTTAGAGTTTCTCTTTGTGTCACACATTGTGTTTTGGTCGTGGAGTGTGTCTCTCTGCCATTACCCATCCACTGCCCTCAGCCCTACCCCCCCCCCCCCCCCTCAGCCTTGCCCACCTCCCCCACCCCCCTCAGCCCTGCCCCCCTCCCCCCAACCCCTCTCAGCCCTGCCCATCTTCCCCCCTCAGCCCAGCCCATCTCCCCCCCTCAGCCCTGCCCCCCCCTCCTCAACCCTGCTCACGTCCCCTCACTCCACAATCACTCGGAATTCTACCCAGCAACTTGTGGAATTCTCCGCCACAGAAGGCAGTGGAGGCCAATTCACTGGATGTTTTCAAGAGAGAGTTAGATTTAGCTCTTAGGGTTAACGGAATCAAGGGATATCGTCGACCCACTACAGTTTGCATACCAGGAGAACATTGGGGTGGATGACGCAGTCCTCTACATGCTGCACCGGATCTACTCCTTTTTGGACAAACCCGGTGGCTATGTGAGGATTATGTTCTTCGACTTCTCAAGTGCGTTCAACACCATCCAACCCCTGATTCTGAATGACAAGCTTAAGAAGATGGGGGTGGATTCCACATTTATCTCCTGGATATACGACTACCTGACGGGTCGACCACAGTTTGTCAAGCTGGGGGACAGTGTCTCTGGCACAGTGGTGTACAATGTTGGAGCCCCACAGGGAACGGTTCTGGCCCCGTTCCTCTTCACCCTGTATACAGCAGACTTTAACTATAAGTCTGACACATGCCACGTACAGAAATATTCAGATGATACAGCGATTGTGGCATGTGTAAGGAACGGGCAGGAGGAGGAATACAGGAACTTGACCAGTGCCTTTTGTGCCTGGAGTGAAGAGAACTGTCTCATCCTGAACACAACTAAGACTAAAGAGATGGTGGTTAACTTTGGAAGGTCCAAGCTCCCCCTTCAGCCGGTCAACGCTGCAGGGGCTGACATTGAGGCGGTGCAGACATATAAATACCTTGGAGTGCACCTTGATAACAAACTGGACTGGTCTGTCAACTCTGACTCCCTCTACAAAAAAGGCCAGAGCAGACTCTTTTTCCTCAGAAGGCTCAAATCCTTCAATGTGTGTAATGATATGCTGCACATGTTTTACAACACTGTGGTTGCAAGTGTTATTTTCTACGCTGTTGTCTGCTGGGGCAACAGCATTAGTGCAAAAAACAACAAGAAGCTGGTCAAACTGGTTAAACGAGCTAGCTCAGTGCTGGAGGGGAGAGTAGACTCTGGGATGGATGTGCTTGAGAGGCGTATGAGGCACAAGGTGCAGGTCATCCTGAAAAACCCCGGGCATCCCCTCCATGTAATTCTGTAGAGTCAAAAGAGCACTCGGAACAACAACCGGCTCCTCTCCCTGCCCTGTAGAACGGAGCGGTTCAGGAGATCCTTCACCCCTGCAGCCATTAGATTTTATAATTCGGACCGCTAGGCTGTAGGGGGATGCATTTTGCGATTTTTAATTTTTAATTGTTAATTATTGGTCTTTTTAAGTATTTATTGCTCTCAGGTAGTGTCCACATTGTATTCTATGTATTTTCTGTCTGCGTTCATTTTGAATCTGTGGGTTTGTTGGTTGGGGGCTTCTGGACATCTGAATTTCCCTGAGGGGATCAATAAAGTATTTATTATTATTATTATTATTATTATTATTATATGGGGAGAAAGCAGGAACGGGGTACTGATTGTGGATGATCAGCCATGATCATATTGAATGGCGGTGCTGGCAGGAAGGGCCAAATGGCCTACTCCTGCACCTATTTTCTATGTTTCTATGCACTAATATCTGATTCCCGTGCCTTTATCATCAGCACCATCAGAGCTCTGAAGCCAAGTGCATGAGTTTTTTTTTCAGTTTCTCAACACTTTTAGTGGCTGTGAGGTGAAGCGTTCGGGTTTATTACGTGTACTGAGGTCCAGTGAAAAGTTACGGTCTAATCAGATCAGTAACACATGAATGCAATCTAGCCAAACTCCAGTACAAAGGCTGGATAGAGTTTCTTCTTGGTTTCTTGGTCCTCCAAAATATTCCAAATAGAATTTAAACTGGAGTTGATTTCAAGTGGGCATGTCGCTGGGATGACGCTAGTTTAGTGGTGAGCAGTCGCCCAAAGAGTCCTGCCTTTTTCTGGTCGCCGCTGGATTTTCAACATGTTGAAAATGTTCGGCAACCCGCTGTGACTATGACGGGTGCCGGCAAGTCGCTGAAGAAATTGCGTAAGTGGGACAGACTCTTAAGCCTGCAGTTTTTTTATTGAGCGGCAGTGTGGCCCCAAGTCACTGCAGCATTTCCACTGTCCGCTCTGCAACTGGACCAGATCTATGCTGCAGGTGGTGCTGCACTGGAGCCGCCCGCAGCAGGTGTGGGATGCACTGGTGCAGGTTGTCACCTGTACTAAAGGGCAACGGGAAACTTTGTCTGGTGTGCTATCCGTACAGGATCATACCGTACAGGAGTACAGGAGGGCGTGCAACACAGAAGGCAGAGTGCAGAATGCAATGTTACAGCTGTAGAGAAAGTGCAAGGGCCACAAGGAGGTAGAGTGGAAGATGGGGACGTTCTCTAGCACAAGAGTTGATGTAGGGGTGTGATAGGGCAGGGCAACCACCCGCTCTCTGTCTTGCTGGTGAATGAATGTTGTCCCTCTCTCCTGTTTTGCAGGGCGATCCGGAAAGCTCTGAGCCAGTCGGAGATGAGGAGGGCGGCACGCAGACCGTGTATGCAAGTTAACGTGAAATCCTCAGCCTCGAGCCGGCCAGTGGTCCTGGGAGAGCCCATAGTCCTGGAGGACTGAAGACTGGCGTGTACATGCGTGCAGACGCACACTCTCGCTCTCCCCCCCTGCCACTACTACACACGCACGCGCGCACACACACACACACACACACACTCTGTCACACATTCTTGCACCCTCAATCACACGCGCACACACACGCACGTGCACACACACGCACACACCCTCTCGCACGCACACACAGATTCACACGTACACACCCTTGCTCGCACTCTCTTCCTCACACACATACGTTCTCTCTCATTCACACGCACTGACAATCTCACACGCACGCTGTTGCACTCATCCTTTCATGCTCACACTTTCTCTCACATCTCTCTCTCAAATACACACACTGACTCTCCTCTCACACACTCCTCTCTCTCTCTCTCACACACGCACATGCACACACTCACACTCACACAGACAGGCACACGCAGACACACTGACACTCACACTTCCCCTTTCCAAGTCTTCAGGGATTAGGGCAGAGACAGCAGGCAGTTGTGGGGGTGGTGGATAGTGAGTGTGGGGGTCAGCTCTCACCGCCTGCTCCTCCCCCGCGCGCGGCCAGCGTTTGCTAAAGGCACCGTGTGTAAAGCAATGTACAGAAATCAATGCGTCTGAATCACGCCTCTTTTTTAATTATTTTATTGTTTGTTTGGCTCCACAGCCTCTCCTGTCCCCTTCGGCTTTTTACCCCCTCCAGGGTGTAACTGTAAACCTTTAATAATGAATTTCTGAATGATTGTGTTTTGGGAAGAACTTGCGAGGAGTCTTTTTTTTTAAAAAAAAACAAAATAACACGAGTTGAACGGTAGAAGTGCTGACAGGTTTGATATCAGGATTATTGATACGTGGTGATAATATTTTGTGTGCTTTTTATTTCCTTTCTGCTTTTTTAAAACTCCCAGCTTGCGCCGGCCACTGGAGAGGAACCCCCCGGTGTGCCGTGCAGACCCAGGGTGGACCTGCGCCTTTTTGACCCAGCCTGTCTGGACATTTTTAGAGACAAATCCAGACATGGAAACCATTTTTGTAAAAAAAAAAAGCAATTAAAGTTTTTTTTTCACTCTGGCTGTGATGCGGGCCTGTTCATTGGCATCGACATATTGAGTTCTGAAGGGATTGGATGCAGGAAACATGTTCCCCATGTTGGGGGTGGGGGGGTGGGGGAGTCCAGAACCAGAGGGTCACATTGTAAGAATTAAGGGGTCGGACATTTTGGACTGAGGTGAGAAAAAAAAACATTTTCACCCAGAGAGTTGTGAATCTGGAATTCTCTGCCACAGAAGGCAATGGAGGACAATTCACTGGGTGTTTTCAAGAGAGAGTCAGATTTAGCTCTTGGGGCTAAAAGAATCAAGGGATATGGGGAGAAAGCACGAATGGGGTACAGATTTTAGATGATCATATTGAATGGCGGTGCTAGTTCGGAGGGCCGAATGGCCAATCCTGCACCTATTGTCTATCATATTGAATGGCGGTGCTGGTTCGGAGGGCCGAATGGCCAACTCCTGCACCTATTGTCTATTGTCTATTATATTGAATGGCGGTGCTGGTTCAGAGGGCCGAATGGCCAACTCCTGCACCTATTGTCTATTATATTGAATGGCGGTGCTGGTTCAGAGGGCCGAATGGCTTACTCCTGCACCTGTTTTCTATGTTTCAATTCGGGGAATGGTTCATGGTGCATCATGGAGACACAAGGAACTGCAGACTCTGGAATCTTTCAGCAAAAAACACACAAAGTGCTGGAGGAACTCGGCGGGTCAGGCAGCATCTGTGCAGGCAAGATGACGTTTCTGGCTTGTATCAGGGAAATCCAGTGGGCCGTGACAGACCGAGTGCAAGCGTTCGGTGAAACGGTCACCGAGTCCACACTTGGTATTGCCGATGTACAGCAGACCACATTGAGAACCACGGATGCGAGGATGTTGCCAGGTCTAGAGGGCCTGAGCTACATACAGGGAGAGGTTAAACAGGCTAGGACTCTATTCCCTGGAGCGCAAGAGGATGAGGGGTGATAAAGAGGTGATATAGAGGTGTATAAAATCATGAGAGGAATCGATCGGGTAGAGTCTCTTGCCCAGAGTCGGGGAATCGAGGACCAGAGGGGTAACGTTTTCACTCAAGTGAGTGGTGGGTGTATGGAACAAGCTGCCACAGGGGGTAGTTGAGGCAGGTACTATAGCAACGTATTAAAGACAGTTGGGCCGGTACATGGATAGGATACGATAAAAATGTTATTTACCCCAGAAGGGAAATTGATCTGCCAACGCTCATAAAAACACAAAATACATGAAACATGAAATTAAAGTGAGAGTAGAAGACTTGGGGGATGTGCAAAGTTGGGGGTGGGGGGGGGGGGAATCTCGGTCTACCCCATGATAGAAGGTAGAAAAGGATATCAAGTCAAGTCCTTTTTCTAACAATTTAAAAACACTCTCGTTTCAAAGTGCTTACATGTAAGAATGTATACAAACAATTTCATAGAAAATACAACTCATACAACTATAGCCCTCGCTCGAGGACTCAGAAAGGCTGGGAAAGATTTGTCTCGATTAAAGATGATCATTCTGATGGGAGAGGATTGTTCCACAGCTGGCTGCCGCAAAGGCGCGGTCGTCGCCCCTAGCTTATCCTCCCGTGGATTCCGCAGCCCCCAGTCGGGATCAGGACTGGAGTTTGGGTGGTAAGGACTTTGTTAGGTGGGCAACCATTGAGGCTTTGTAGACTAGGATTCAAACGCGGCAAATGGCAAATCAACGTGTGATGGACTGTGGTCGCCATTGTGTGTTGGCGAATATACTGTCTCATTTCTCGGGAACTGCAGATTGTTTGCAAAAAAAAGACACCAAGTGCTGGAGTACCGTCGGAGCTCTCCGAGAGAGGACAGTGTTTTCGTGAAAAGGGCCCGACCTCGTTCTTCGTTATTCGTGTGTCAATGTCGCTCGCTGTTGGTTCTGTCGTCGTCCACTGTTACAGATGTCGCTACCTCACAGAGCGCTCGCTCATCGTTCAGTCGCCAGAGAAGCTTCTGTCATGATCCTCGACCTGAAACATCACCTATCCATGTTCTCTAGAGAAGCTGCCTGGCCCGCTGAGTTATGCCCCTGTCCCACTTAGGAAACCTGAACAGAAACCTCTGGAGACTTTGCGCCCCACCCAAGGTTTTTGTCAGTCTCCCTACCTGCTTCCACTACCTGCAACCTGCGGGAACCCCACGGAAACCTTGGGTCTCCAGAGGTTTCCGTTCAGGTTTCCTAAGTGGGACAGGGGCATTACACCAGCATCTTATTTCTGTTCAATATTTGATCTTCTGTTTCGTATTCAGGAGTGCACACTGGGACAGTTATTTCATTACAAATCACGCTGGGGTTGAAGTCGACAATAATCTGCCGTTTTAAAAAAAAAACTGCCAGCCTGCCGGTTATTTATCAGCGTTGGAAGGATTTTAATTTTTAATCGAGGCTGTGTGTAAAATCAGTGCTCCAGGTGAGGCTCGAACTCACAACCTCGGCATTGCTCGCTGCCTGCACTGCTCTATAAGTACCGCGCGCTAACCGATTGCGCCACTGGAGCACACAGGCTGCTGGGCCCTCCTGTACGTACATAACAGCCACGATGGGCCGAGTGGCCTTAGCCTGAGTGTGGACACATGCAACCGCAGATGATGGTTAAGTGCAGGAGTAACTCAGCGGGTCAGGCAGCATCTCTGGAGACATGCATAGGTGTCGTATCGGGTCAGCTCCCTACTTCGGAAGAAGGGTCTCGACCCGAAACGTCACCTACTTCTTTTCTCCAGAGATGCTGCCTGACCCGCTGAGTTACTCCAGCATTTTGTGTCTGTCTTCGGTGTAAACCAGCATCTGTAGTTCCTCCTTACACAAACAACTGCAGATGCAGCTTTACCGAGGAAAGACCAAGTGATGGAGTAACTCAGCGGGTCGGGCAGCATCTCTTGAGGAGGTGCGGAGGTGACATTTCGGATCGAGACCCTTCTTCCGTGTTTGCATGGGAGAGCAAAAGCTGGAAGAGTGGTTTAATTTTGTGTAGTTTATTATTTCCACGCCTAGCAAGATACAGTGAAAGGCGTTTATTTGCATGCAACCCAGTCAAAGAAGACTATTCATGATTACAATACAGGATACAGGATAAAGGGTAAAACATTTAGTGCAAGGTAAAAGTTAGTCCGAGGGTCTCCAATTAGGGAGATGGGAGTGTTCAAGAAGGAACTGCAGATGCTGGAAAATCGAAGGTACACAAAAAAATGCTGGAGAAACTCAGCGGATGCAGCAGCATCTATGGAGCAAAGGAAAGTCTGCGAAGTGAAGTCTGAAGAAGGGTTACGGCCCGAAACGTTACCTATTTCCTTCACTCCATAGATGCTGCTGCACCCACTGAGTTTCTCCAGCATTTTGTTGTGTACCTAGGGAGATGGGAGGTCAGGACCGCTCTCAAAGTTGGTGGTAGGATGGTTCAGTTGCCTGATAACAGCTGGGAAGAAACTGTCCCTGAATCTGGAGGTGTGTGTGCGTTTGTCTGCCCCGTCCCGACCCCCGCGCTCCCAGTTCGAGTCTTGCCAAAGCCACAACTTTTATTACAATTAAATCATTGGCAATTACATGGGAACATAGACAATTGGTGCAGGAGGAGACATTCTTGCCATAGAGGGAGTACAGAGAAGGTTCACTAGACTGATTCCTGGGATGTCAGGACTTTCATATGAAGAAAGACTGGATAGACTCGGCTTGTACTCGCTAGAATTTAGAAGATTGAGGGGGGATCTTATAGAAACTTACAAAATTCTTAATGCGTTGGACAGGCTAGATGCAGGAAGATTGTTCCCGATGTTGGGGAAGTCCAGAACAAGGGGTCACACAGTAAGGATAAGGGGGAAATCTTTTAGGACTGAGATGAGAAAAACATTTTTCACACAGAGAGTGGTGAATCTGTGGAATTCTCTGCCGCAGAAGTTAGTTGAGGCCACAGTTCATTGGCTATATTTAAGAGGGAGTTAGATGTGGCCCTTGTGGCTAAAGGGATCAGGGGGTATGGAGAGAAGGCAGGGATGGGATACTGAGTTGGATGATCAGTCATGATCATATTGAATGGCGGTGCAGGCTCGAAGGGCCGAATGGCCTCTACTCCTGCACCTATTGTCTATGTTTCTATGTTTCTATTCGGCCCTTCAATGTGATAGAAACATAAACAATAGGTGCAGGAGTAGAGGCCATTCGGCCCTTCGAGCCTGCACCGCCATTCAATATGATAGAAACATAGACAATAATAATAATAATAATAATGGATGGGATTTATATAGCGCCTTTCTAATACTCAAGGCGCTTTACATCGCATTATTCATTCACTCCTCAGTCACACTCGGTGGTGGTAAGCTACTTCTGTAGCCACAGCTGCCCTGGGGCAGACTGACGGAAGCGTGGCTGCCAATCTGCGCCTACGGCCCCTCCGACCACCACCAATCACTCACACACATTCACACACAGGCAAAGGTGGGTGAAGTGTCTTGCCCAAGGACACAACGACAGTATGCACTCCAAGCGGGATTCGAACCGGCTACCTTCCGGTCGCCAGCCGAACACTTAGCCCATTGTGCCATCTGTCGTCCCTAGGTGCAGGAGTAGGCCATTCGGCCCTTCCAGCCAGCACCGCCATTCAATGTGATAGAAACATAGACAATGGGTGCAGGAGTAGGCCATTCGGCCCCTCCTGCCTACTCCCCCATATCCCTCGGTTACTTTAGCCCGAAGAGCTAAATCTAACTATCTCTTGAAAACATCCATTGAATTGGCCTCCTTCCCTTCCCCCCCCCCCCCCCCCCAATCCCCTCCCCCACAGGACGCGGCCCCTTTAAATCCTCGGACCGCCAGCAGCGCCCCCGCCACGTGACCCTCTCCCCGCCCCCCGCGCGTGACCCTCCCCCCGCCACGTGACCCTCTCCCCGCCTCCCCAGCCACGTGACCCTCTCCCTGCCCCGCCCCCGCCACGTGACCGCGGGGCTTCTCACGTGATGGACGCGCGGCGCCGCCAATCAGAGCGCTGCTCCCCAAGTCCCGCCCTCCGCCCGCTCCGATTGGTCGGCGGGGAAACCGGAAGCAGTCGCCCAGCCCAGCCAGAGGCTGAGGGGGAGAGAGCGGGCTGCTGGTTTAGAGCTAGTTAGGGGAGGTCAACTAGCGCTGGGGGAGGTTAACTAGGGCTGGGGGAGGCTAACCAGCACTCAGGATGTTTCCCAGAGCTGCTGGGTGAGAGGGGACCAGTTTGAGGGGATTTAGTGCTAGTTAGCAAGGGGTGTTAACTAGTAATGCTCCATAACTAGTTAACAAACACTATCAAGCAATATTGGAGTCAGGGAACCCAGTTGCTGATCGGGTTAGAGTTTCTAGCTTAAAACTAGTTAGGGAAGCTTATTGTAGAGTGAAGCCGGACAACTAGTTAAGGACAAGTTTTTACTAGTTAAATGAGTTGATATTGTTAACCATCATAGGGGTTGAAATCAGCCAGTAATCCAGGCAGCGGAGGTCGGGTTAAGCTAGCGATAGGTTTACATTTACTAGTTTGTGAGTGGAACATGATTTATTTACCAGTGGTTTAGTGGTAGTTACTGGAAGTTTAGCAGTGCTTGCAACAGGATTTTTACTAGTAGCTACCAGTGGTTTGGTGGTAGTCACATATGGTTTAGTGATCATTGATGGTTTAGTGTTAGTTAAGGCAGTTCCGTGGTAGTTACCAGTGGTTTAGTGGTAGTTAACAATGATTTCGGAATAGCCAGTGCTGGTTTATCGTTAGCCAGCGGTGGTTTATCGGTAGTTAACAGTGGTTTAGCGATAGTTAGTGACGGTGGGCTAGGGGGGCAGCATGAGTGAGCGGGAGGAGCGGCGTTACGCGGAGATCCCGTGGGACTCGGTGAGGCTGATGGGGGAGAGCGTGGGGCTGGAGCTGCCCGAACCCGTGGCTGCCATGCTGGCCGAGGATGTGTGTTACCGACTACGGCAACTCACTCAGGTACCCCCCGGG